>NW_028190674.1:0-63797 GCF_048542155.1 Nylanderia fulva
TTTTTGTTAAAGCTCAAAGGTAGTGCAAATTTTAAAAATTTTTTTTGGGGGGAAAAAAAAATTTATTTAAAATATAAATACCTACCTCAGTTAAAAAAAATACCAAAGAATGCCCCTTTTAACACTCCGCGTCACACTCGGTATAAACGCAATGGCCCGTACACTTTTATTTTTCCCCGTTTTAGCTTGGGGAGAACATCGATGCAAACGCCCCTGATTCGTTTTTAAAAATATAGTAAAAAAAATTTATTTTATTATATAAAAATTTTAAAATAAAATAATATAGCCAATTCAAAACCCCAAAATTATATAAATTATTCAAAAAAATTAAAGCTTTAGTTTTTTAAATTTAAAACTTGATTTTTTATGAAACGCTAGGCTTTAATATCACTTTCCCAAAATTTTCCCTCCCAATTTGCAAAAAAAAATTTTTTTTTAAATTTTTTTTTAAAAATATTAAAAAATTTAAATATATATTATATATAAATTTTGTTTTGAAATACAAAAATGACTTTTTAAAATTAAAATCTAACATGTTTTTTTAAAAAAAAAAGAAAACAATTTAAAAAAATTTTTTTTTTATTTTCTCTTGATAACGATATGAAAGGTATGCTAATAAAAATTTTTTGAGAAAAAAAAAAATACTATTCTTTAGAAAAATTTTAATATCGGAGACGCGGTAAAGCTCGCAAAAAATTTTAAACTTTCATTCGTCAAATTAAAAAAATTAAAAAAAAAAAAAAAAATATATCGAAAGATATCAAAAAAAAATAGCGAAAATATCAAAAAATAGCAAAAATTTTTCCGGGGAAACCACGTGTACCTTTTAAACCCGGCGTCCGTTTTTTTGAAAACCTTTAAAAAAAAATTTGAAAATTTCATGAACGAAAAAATTTTTTTCAAAAATGACCAAAATCAATCGAAAGCGCGTTTTTTTTCCCATTTAAAATTTAGACCTTTTAAAAAAAATTGATAGCTCATTGGGGTTTGGGGATAAATTTTTCAAGTTATTTTTTGGTCAAAAGGGTCACTTTTTTTTTTAAATACGGGGTCGTACTTGTCCGCGGTCACCCATCCCCCAAAGTATTCTGTCCCAAGCTGCTTTCCCCTTTTTCCGCGGTCCCCACCTAGTATAGGGGGTTTTTTAGTTTTTAACCCTTTTTAAACCAAACCCCAAAAGAAAAATTTAAAATTTTTGCTCTCTCCAAATCTCTCTCTCTCTCTCCCCCCTCCCCTTCCCCCCTCCCCCCTCCTTTCCCCCCCCTTTTTTCCCTTTTCTCTTGCTTTCCCCCCGTCTTTTTTCGCTCTCCTCGCCCCTCCTTTTTTTTCCTTTTTTGTCTCTCGCTTCTCCTTTTTTTTCTTTTCCGCCCTCCCCGCGTTCTTCGCTTCTGCCGCCCTCTCGGTTTTTCTCCCCTCCTCCCACTCTCTTGGTTCTTCGCTCTCCCCCCTCTCGCTTCCCCCCGGTTTTTTTCCCCTCTTTTTTTTCCGTTTTCCCCCTCCCCTGTTTCTCCCTTTTTCTTTTTTTTTCTCTCGCCCCCTCGCCCCCTTTCTTTTTCCCCGGGCTCTCCCCCTCCCCTCCCCCCTTCTCTCGCGCCTCTCGGCCTCTCTCGGCCCCCCTTTTTTCCCCCCCTTTTTTCCCCCTCGTTTTTTCTCATTCCTTGTTTTTTTCCCCTTTCTCTCGCGTTTCCGCCCCTCTCTCGTTTTTCTCCCGTCTCTCTCGCTTTCTTTTTGCTTTCTCGCTCTCTCCCCCTTTTTTATCCTCCCCTTCGCTCTCTTCGCCCTCCTTTGCTTCTCTCGCTCCCTCTTTTCTCTGGGCCCTCCCCCTCCGCGTTTCTCGCTCTCCCCTTTTGTCTTCTCTCGCTTCTCTCGGTTTTTTTTTTTTTCCCCTTTTTCTCACGTGTTTTTCCCTCCTTTCCTCTTTCTCCCCCTCTCTCGCTTCCCTTTTGCTCTCCCTTTTGCTCTTCCCTCCTCATCGCTCTCCCTTTTCCCCCCTCCGGCCCCCTCTCGCTCCCCCCGCTTTTCCCCCCCTCTCTCTCGGGGTTTTTTTTTTTTTCTTTCCCCCGGGTTTCCCCGTCTCCCCCGTTCCCCTCCCGCTCTCTCTCGCTTTCTTTCGCTCTCTTCCCCCCCCTCCCCCCCCCTTTTTTTCCTCTCCCGCTTCTCTCTTCCCCCCTTTCCCCCCGTTCTCGCTTTCCCCCTTGCCCCCTGCCCCCTCTCTTCCGTTCTCTCGCTCTCCCCTCGCTTTTCCCCCTCTCCTGGTTTTTTTCCTCTCTCCCCCCCCCTTCTCACGTGTTTCCTTTTTCGTTTTTTTTCCCCCTCCTCCGCTTTTTTTTGCTCCCCCTCTCGCCCCCTCTCCCCCCGCGCTTCCCCCTCGGCCTTCTCGCCCCCCCTCGTCTTTCCCCACTCTCTCTGGGGTTTTTTTTTTTTTCTTTTTGTTTTTCTCCCTTTTCTTGTTTTTCTCCCCTCTCCTCGGGTTTCTTTCGTTTCTCGCTCTCTCCCCCCTTTTTGGGGCGCCCCTCTTGCTCTCTCTCGCCCTCTTTTTCCCCTTTTTTCGCTTTCCCCCTTCCCCTCTGCGCTCTTCCGGTTCTCTCGCTCTCTCTCGTCTTCTCTCGCTCTCTTTTGTTTTTTTTTTTTCTCCTTTTTCCCCCTTTTTTTTTTTTTCCCCGCTGGGTTTTTCGCTTTCTTTCGCTCTCTCCGGCCCCCCTTTTTCCCCTTTTTAAATTTTCCCCTTTTCTTTGCCTCTCCCCTCTCTCGCTGTCCCTCGCTCCCTCTTGCTTCTGCCCCTCTCTTTCCCTTCTCTCGCTCTCTTCGTTTCTCCGTTTTTCTCCCCGGTTTTTTTTTTTCTCTCTCCTTTTTTTTCCCGCTGTTTTCCCCGCCCCTTCCCCCTCCCGGGGTTTTCCCCCTTTCCCCTCCTCTCTTTTTCCCTTCTTCCCCTTTCTCCCCCTTTTCCCCCTCTCTTCCCCTTTTTTTTTTCCTTTTCCCCCACTCTCCGCCCTCCCCCTCTTATCGCTCTTTTTTCGCGCCTTCGGGGGCCCCCCGCTCTCTCCGGGTCCCCCCTTTTTTTCTCCTTTCCCGCCCCCTCTACCTCGGGGGGCCCCCGCTCCCCTTGTCTTTCCCCTCTCTCTCCCCTTTTCCTCGTTCTCTCCCCGCTTTTCTTTTCCCTCTCTATCGCTCTTTTTCGTCTCTTTTTGCCCCCTCTCGCTCTTTCTCGCTCTCTGTTGCTCTCTCCCGCCCCCCTTGCGTTTTTCTCCCCCCTTCTCTCTTTCTCCGCCCCCTCCCCGGTTTTTTTTTTTTGGGGTCTCTTCCCCCTTTTTCTCGCTTTTTTTTCGAAGGGCCCAAAAAAAACGAAAGAGTGTTAAAAGGGCATAGGAAACGAAGAATTGGGGAGAGCATAAAAGCGATAAAACGAAGAAAAAAAAGAGTAGGTTTTTTGGAAAAATTTTTCAAAAAAAACTTCGGTTTATATTTTATACTTTTGTTTATTTATGTTAAATTTTTTTGGGATAAAAACCCATAACCCTATTTTTATAGACGCAAATACATATTTTTTTTACGGGTACACAATTATTTTAAAAAAGGGATATTGCTTGTTTTTTTCTAACTCTAAAAAATCAAAACATAAAGATTTTTTTTAATTTAAAAAAGGGGTATGTAAAAAGCATTCCCCACCCTTTCTAAACCCTTAAAAAAAAAAAAAAAAAGTTTTTTTGTATATACGATATACAAGCATTCCTACATTTTATATTTACTAATCAAAACAAAAACATAAAAATTTTAAAAAAAAAAGAGAATGTTTTATCACTTTTCCCAAAACCGTGCGATAACGGGGGGACTCTCTCCACATTTTGGATTGTTAGTAAAGTGAAGTTTGGACTATAATATTGGTAAAAAGACAATATTTAAAGGAAAAATTTTTTTTTTTTGTTTTAAAATTTTTTTAAAATTTTATATATGCAAAATCTTAAAAAATAATATAAAAAATTTTCCCTATTAAAAATTTTTTTAAAAGTAAAAAGGGAAATTTAAAAATTTTCTATTATAAAAAATAATATAAAACCCCTTTAAAAAAAAATTTGTATGTAAAAATCGAACATATTTTATTAATATATTTTTAGATTTTTTTAAAAAAACCCCTAACTTAAAAAATACCCGGGGGAAAAAAAATTTCATATATAACCCAAAATAAAAAAATATTTTAAAAATATATATAAGAATAATATGATTATTTTTATACAAAAATAATGCCCCCAACGGTACCCTTTTAAAAAAAATTTATTATTTTCCCCGCTTTTTGTTAACTTCACCCCTGGGGCGAAAACTTTACTTTTTTTAAACGGCTTTTTAATTATAAAATTTTAAAATTTTTTTTTTAAAAAAAATTAAAAATTTTTATATAATAATTAAATTTTTTTAAAATTTTTAAAACTTTCCTTTTTTTTTTTTTAATTTCATTTCTCTACAATTTTTGTTCATAATTTTTAAAAAAAATTTTTTAAAAATTTTTGTATTTTTTTTAAAAAAATTTTAAAAATTTTTTTTAAAGGGGGGCGGGTTGGCATTTTATGCGATATTTTGGGGGTTTTGTTAAAAAAATAAGTACAGGATCAAGAAAATATTTAAAATTTTTTTTTTTATTTTTTTTTAAAATTAAAAAAAAAACAAAAAATCAAAAATGGAAAATTAAAAAAATAAAAAAAATTATCAAATTCCCCATAAAAATATTGTAAAACAAATAATCGGGGTTTTTGGGAAAAATTTTTCCCTATCGATGCTTTAAATTTTTTAAAATTAAAAATTTTTCTTCTTTTTGTCCTGGGGGGAAAAATGGAGGATTAAAATTTTCCCCCGGGGAAAAAAAAGAGCCTTTTTCGCTATGCAAGAAAAATTAAAATTTTTCCTAGCAGTAAAAATTTAAAAAATGATGGCCTGGGTTTGCACTATTTTTATAAAATATTATTTTATGTTCTTTAAAATTTTTTGGAAAACGGGGATGCTCATCATGAAAAATTTTTTAAAAAATTGTATCCTTTTTTTTAATTTTTCCCCCAAAAAAATTTTATTTTAAAATTTTTTCCCAAAGGGGAAAAAAAAACCAAAGGGAAAATGTTTTGGGGGTGGGGGGTTTTCAATTGTTTTTTCTAAAATCTTTTTTTTTGGGGGTTTTAAAAAAACCCCGAAATGATAAACTATAAAATTTTTTTTTTGAGAACCCCCTTTATTTAAAATTTTGGGGTACAAAAAAAAATTTAAAAACATTTTCCAAAAAATTTTTATTAATAACATTCCAAAAATTTTTTCCCCTTTTTTTAAAAATGTAGAACCCCCGAAGAGAAAAACCCCCTCAAAAAACAAAAAAAAAGAAAAAATTTAAAAAAAAAAAAAATCACACCAAACGAAAAAAAAATTTTCAAAAAAAAAATGTATAAAGTTTTAAATTTTTTTCTAAAAAAATTTAACCTTTAAAAAAAAATTACATCTAAAAATGACATAAGGGAAAAAAAATTTTTTTGTTTCAAAGATTTTTTTGTCTGTAAAAGACATCAAAATCAAATTTGAAAGTAGATAGGGGAAAAAAATATTTGTCTCCAAAAAACACGGATTTTTAAAAAAAGGGAGTAAATGTTTGTCTGAAAAAGGAAACCCCCCTCCAAAGTTAAGTGTGAAAAAAAATCCTTTTTGGGGAAAAAACATCACATCTGAAGAAATAAATTTTAAATAAAGTTTTTTGTCTAAAAAAAACATTTGCGTAAAAGCCCCCCCCTTTTTAAAAAAATTTTGGAAAAAAGTGTTTTTTTTGAAAAAGCCCCCATTTGAAAAAAACATCCCATTTTTTGGGAGAATTTTTGGGGAAAAAAAATTTTTTTTCTAAAAAAAACCCCCCGTTTTCCGGGGAAAAGTTTTTTTAAAACTAAATTTAAAAATAGGTGTAAAAAAAAGTTTTGTCTAAAAAACCCCCTTTCTGAAAAAAAATCAACTGCAGAATTTTAAAAGTAAAAAAAAAAGTTTGTCTGGGAAAAAACATCGTGTCTGTAAAACTTAAATTTAAAAAAGTGGGGGGGTTTTAAAAAAGTGTTTTTTCTAAAAAAATATTATGTCTGAAAAAAACATTACATTAAAATGATAATGTATAAAAGATTTTTGGGGTTTAAAAAAAGATAAAAAATTTTAAAAAATTTGTGAAAGAAAAAAAGCTTGGGGTCTCCCGAACTTTAAAAAGTGGGAGAAAAAAAAAAAAAAAGGGAAAATTTTTTCCCCCAAAATTTAAGACTAAAAATTAAAAAAATTAAACTTTTTTTTTGGGGTGAAGTAAACTTTTGTTAATGGGGGTTTTTAAAACCAAAAAAAATATTCATAAAATTAAAAAAAGCGTGCAAAAAACCCGAAAAGCATAAAAGGGGGAAATTTTTTAAGAAATGTACATCCAAAAAAATTTTTTAAAAAATTTTCCCAAAAAAAAAAAAATTTTAAAAACCTTTATCCCTTTATAAAAAAAGGGGCGTAATGAAAGGGTTTTTGGGGAAAAAATGTATTTTTTTGTTTTAACAAAAAAAAAAATTTTAAAATGTATAAAAAATTAAAACAAATTCCCCCCTAAATATTATAAAGCAAAATAATATGTTTTGGAAATTTTTCCTATCGATCTTTTTTTAAAAATTTTAAAAAATTTTGCTTTTTTTTTTTTGTCCTCGGGGGAAAAAGGGGGAGGAAAAAATGCCCAAAAAACAATAGACCTTTTTTCAGTTATGAAAAAAACATATAAAAATCTTGCATAAAAAAAACATCGAAATCTGAATCACTGGGTAGCGCTATTATGATCTAAATATATTATATATATGTTTTTTAAAATTTTATGGAAAACTGCATTCTCATCAAAAAATTTTTAAAAAAAAATTGTATCCTTTTTTTTAATTTCAATAAAAATAATTTAAATTTCCTAAAGAAAAACCCCAAAAACCAATGGAATAAATTGTGGTGTTTTTAAAAATTTTGGGCTTTTGCTATATCATTTTTTTTTTGGTTTAAAACCAGAAAATTATAAACTATTAAATTTTTGATGAGAAGTAAATTTATTTAAAATTTTGATATAAAAAAATTTTGAATTTTTCCAAAAAAAATTTTTTAAAATTTAAACTTTCCCAAAAAAATTTTTCCACTTTAAAAAAGTAGTAGAACGCAAAATTGTGAAAACCCCCCAAAAACGGTGCAAAGAAAATATGAAACTAAAAAACCCCAATATGACTTCGAACCAAAAAAAAATTTTAAATTTTAAAATAAACTTGAAAAAAAAAAAAATTTTAAAAAATCGTGAAAAGCAAAACGAAAGCTTTTTGCAAAAATTTTTATTAAAAATCGTGCAAAAAATTTTTTAAAAAATATGCAAATGATAAAAAGATAAGAGTGAAAAAAAAAAAAATTTTTAAAATTTTTTTACAAAAAAAACCCTAAAAGGGGGAAAATTTTTGGGGAAAAATATATACGTTTTCCCAAAAAAAAAATTATCAATAAAAATTTTAAAACCCCCACAAAAATATATAAAAAAAAAGCCAAAAAAATTGTATGCTAAAAAAAAAAATTTTTGGAAAAATATAAGCGATGTATTAAAAAAAAAAAAAATTTTGGGAAATTTTTGCAATCAGGGAAACCCATTTTTTAAAAAATCCTCTACGAAAAAAAAGGGGCCCCCTTCAAAAGAAGAAAAAAGACTTCAAGAAAAACGAAAAATTGGGGGGTGTATACACGCTAGGAAAAATACATAAAAATTTTTTGAGAAAAACTTTGGCTTATTAAAAAAAAAGCAGAAGAAAATTTTAAAAGGGGGTCGCGCTAAAAAATTATTATGATTTTTTTTTCCCCAAATAATTAAATCAAGCTTTAGGGGGTTAAAAAAAAAACCCCTACTGCTTCCAAAAAAAAAAATTTTTTTTTTAAAAAATTTAAAAATTTTTTAAATTTTTAAAGGAAGCATTAATAAAAAATAAAAATGGACAAGTAACAAAATTTTTTTTCCAAAAAAAGACAAAATTACACGTAATAAAACAAAAATTTTTTTGGAAAAAAGGGGATCTCTATGTAGAAAAAATTTTAAACATTATAATTGAACGTTTTAAAAAAATTTTTAAACCCAAAAATATCAAAGTGTTAAAAAATGAAAAATTTTCTAAAATTTTTTTAAACAATGAAAAAAAAATTTTTTATATTCATATAGACAATCAATAAATTTGGGGCTTCGAAAATATTTTACATTGATCCCAAATTTTGGGGAAAACTAAATTGTTGCTTTGCATTTTTTGTCCCCACATTATAAAAAAATGATAAAATACAAAACTTGCTTCTCGCTTGACATATTATTACGATAAACTTTTAAAAAATTTGGGCAAAATTTTTAATTTTTTGGTGATTTTAAAATTTTTTTGGAAAAAAAATTTTTGTAATATATGTAGGGAAAAATAGGGGTTTTCCGATTTTAAAAATCGAAACAGTTTAAACTTAAATGAAGATAAAAATTTTTTAAAAATTCGAAAGCTTTTACCAAAATTTCCCCAAAAAGGCCCCCCGTACACCTCAATTTTATGTTTATTTTGTAAAAAATTTTTTTTTAAAAAAAAAATTTTTTTTTAATGTGGGAAAATTAAGAAAAGTCTTTATATCAGGAAAACAATGGGAAGAAATTAATAAACTATTTGCATATTGATTTAAAAAGTACAGATTATATATTTGCCGATACTGTTTGACATACTTTCGTAAAGGGCACTTTACCACCAATATGTATTTGAATATTTATACGTTGACAAAACACCAGACGTAATAACTACATTAAATGAATATGAAAAAATTTTGATACAAAGAGCAAAAGCTTTTCAAGTTGTACAGAAAATGGGAACAGTATCAATCAAAGAAATACATTTACCACAATCACATCTTCAAAGTAAAGTTAAAGGCAGAACGTTTTCACTTACCATTGCCAGTAAATAAAAACGATAAAAAAATTTGTAACCCAACAGACGTATTAAATTATGATCACGAATTATACTTGTAGTTCGTGGTGTTCCAACTAAATCTAAATAATGTGGGAAAATTTAGTAAAATGTTAAAAAAAATTTATGAAGTATTAACATGGTTCAAAAAACACAATCCGTTATATACAGCAATTGAATTACCAAAATCAAATGATGATCTATTAACTGACAAACTAAACGACGTCGAATATCAATTGAATGATAATGTGGAAACAAATTCAGCAACTTAGTGACACAGATTACGGATCCGGACACGTATTACGAACAGTTTACTATTTATCCAATTATGATAAAAGAACAAATGAGAGTGCAACAGCGTTGTATCAAATGTTAAGAGTTGAAAATATTCCAATAGATGGTCGAGATAAAACTTTGGATCTTTTGTGCTTTCCCGATTTATATCCATTTGGAAAAAATGGTCAATATGAAGAAAGACCAATACGTCTGTCAGATAGCGAGTTTATCAAATCACGATTAATGTCCAAACATTCTCAATTTCGTTTAAATATACAGTATATATTTTATTTATTGAATAATGCAAATATTCGACAATTAAATAGTGGTATTTATCATAAAATGAATATAGTGAATTTGAGAGAACGATTTACAACAAAAAGCTTCTTGAATGCAATGTCAGAAAATAAATTAGAAGGAAACATAAGTACAATATTTTCAAGACTTCGCAACAGTGAACAATATTGGCGCAAACCTAGATGTGATTTAAGTTGTATGATCTATTATTATGGACCTGCTACCTGGTTTTTAACTCTAAGTCCAAGCGAATGGCTGTGGTCACATATGATTGAATATCTTCGAGAAATAAATCCTAATATGTCCACAAAATCTGCAAATGAACTTATTGCATCTGATCCCGTGTCCGTATCTAGATATATGGAAAATCAATTTCACGCTATGCTCGATTTCATATGTTCGAGTGATCATCCGATTGGTGAAGTAACACATTACTTTTGGAGACGTGAGTATCAAGGTAGAGGTACTCAACATTTTCATTTATTAGTATGGATAAAAGACGCTCCTTTAATCGGCGAATCTTCTAATGAAGAAATTGTTAAGTTTCTATTGAAATATATATCATGTAAATTACCCGATAAAGATATTTCACCTTTATTATATCGAAGAGTCAATACTCATCAACGTCACGTTCATAATAATTACTGTTTACGATGTAAGAAAAGTAAAAGGGGTGTTACTCGTGTTTGTCGATTTGGATTTCCACGTCCAGTCACCAAAAATCTAATTTTAAAAGATCTAGTATCGTCGATAGCAGGAAGAAGAACTTTAAAAGCAAAAAGCAGATTATACGATCTTCCACGAGAAGAAAAAGAAAAGAATATTAATGATTACAATCCTGTAATTTTAACTGCATGGGAAGGTAACATGGATATGCAATTTATTGGTGAAAAATCAACTTTGTTAAATTGGTACTGTACAAAATATACTACAAAATCTGAGTCGAGTTATGCAAATGATACATTCGAAGCAGTTAACTCTACGAAATCATTACGTAGTCGTCTTTGGAACTTTGCAATGCGTAATTTAAATAACAGAGAATGTGGTGCTCTAGAAGCATGTGACACACTTCTCGGTATATCACTATATGGAATAGATCCATGTACAACAATTAGATGGCTAGATGTTAATCAAATTAGAAGCCGAAAAATAAAAACACTTAAAGAAATTAAATTGTTGGACGCAGATTCAACAGACATTTTTTGTAAATCAATGATTGATTATTACTATCCAACTAGACCACAAGAACTCGAATCGTTGAGCCTTTATAATTTTGCGAAATGGTATGATATTACAAAGAAAATACCTGCCAATAATTTTTATACTTTGAAAGGTGAAGGTAAATATCCACATTATATTAAGAAAAGACAGCGTGGATATCTGGTGAATCATTATAAATACAATGTTGAAATGCAACCAGAAAAATATTACTATTCGTTATTATTATTATTCAAACCATGGAGAGATTTATCAGAAATAAAATCAGAATATTCTACTTATGCAGAAACATTTTTAAGTATATGTTCGCAACTACCAGAAGCAATATCTTATCATGAAAAAATTGTTAATGATCAAAATTACTTGAAAAATATTAAAGAAAATATTGAGAATTATTTAAATGAAATAGTAAAATCACAAGAGGAAAATAAGCAATCTAATAATGAAACAGAATTTCTTGCTTTGGAAGCAGGAAATGCTATGCAAGAATTTAGAGATGTTTTAGCTAAACCAGACGAAACAAATATCGATGATTTAATTTCTGGGCTAAATGATGATCAAAGGAAAGTATTCGATACCATTACAAATACCATTAAATCTGATTCGAAATGCTTGAGACATTATGTAAGTGGCGAAGGTGGAACAGGCAAAAGTTATCTCATAAAAACTATTAAATGTTGGGTGAAACAAAATTTAAATAAGGATGTTGCGGTAGCTGCACCCACGGGTATTGCTGCCTTTAATATTGATGGACTTACTATTCATAGACTTTTTCAATTACCAGTGGAGCATGGCTATATTCCTAAATACAGACAATTATCCGACGTTGTTTTAAAAACATTAAGAGATGAATTAAAGAATACTATTCTTTTTATAATCGATGAAATATCAATGGTATCAAATATCACTTTTATATATATACATCTTAGATTAACAGAAATATTCAACACGTTTGATGACGATGATGGATGGTTCGGGAAAAAGCACATATTATTATTAGGTGATTTATTACAATTGCCACCAGTACGCGAAGAGTCTGTTTTTATTAATATGAGTAAAGCTAAGACAGAAAAATATTTGGAAACATTAGGAGCTACAAATTTATGGAATGATTTGTTTACTTATGATGAACTTAGGATTAATATGCGTCAAAAAAGTGATATCAGTTACAGAGATTTACTTTCTAGAATTCGACTTGGAATTTTAACAGATACTGATATTGAAACATTGAATTCCAGAAAAATAAACTTTAAATCTACATCATGTAATGATAGATTAGAAGAATTATGTAATTATATTGCAAAATTGCCGTGCGATCCAGTGTGCTTGTTACCAACATGTAATTTATGTAATGTTCTTAATACCGCAATGTTGGAACGCATACCTTCTGAAAATATATCATTGTTAGCACAAGATAGTATTGATTGTCCACAATATTTAAAGAAAAAAATATTGAAAATTATTGGTGCAGATGATGAGGATAGTACGAAAACTGGTGGACTGTCAAATGAGATAATTGTGAAAATAGGGGCAAAAATTATGCTACGTAGAAATATCGACGTCACATTAGGACTTGTTAATGGAACTATTGGTACAATTACGAAATGTTTACGTGATATTGATAATAAGAATGTAAATACATTAACAATTGCTTTATCGAATGGAAAAGAATTCGATATAGAACGTGTAAGTGTCAAATTTGAAGTAATGGGCAAAGCATACATTATTCGAAAACAATTTCCATTGTCACTTAGTTATGGAATAACAATTCATAAAAGTCAAGGCTTAAGTTTGAATTCGGTTGTTATTGATGCAGGAAATCTTATTTTCAGTTGCGGTCAAACATATGTGGCATTGTCACGAGTCACATCTATAGAAGGATTACATTTGATAAATTTTGATCCAGGATCTGTAAAAGCTAATGAATTAGCCATTGTTGAATATAATCGTTTAAGAAACTTATATCGTCAAGATATAGAAAGCATTATTATGCAAAAAAATCAATGTAATAAGATTAAAGATCGACAATGGACAGTGTCTGTCCGATTTCTTGCTGGACAGGCAATTTATGAAGAATCAACAAATCTTGAAAATATTTCATTAACGTCCATTAAAGGCTTTATCAAAACAGATAATGTTTCCTGCTATGCAAATACCGTTTTACAATGTATTGTACATAATACTGTTATTAGAAAATTATTATTACAACACGATTAAACAGATGTTATGAAGCAATTAATTAACGATTATATTGGTGACAAGAATGTATTAAATAGTATGAGTATAAGACAATTTCTTGGTAATTCATTTTTACTGAATGTTCAACGAGATGCGGCAGAATTTTTAATAGCGCTCTGTGCAAAGATTACAATTCTTAAAGATATCATTGAACACGACTTTTCTACAACAATCCATTGCAAAAAATGTAATTACACAAACGTTAATAAGCAAAAAAATATAATAGCTACACTAACTATTCCCACAAATCTAAAACAGAGCATAGATATGCAATATTTAATGAAACACAACTTTTCTCATTGGATATCTGTCGAAGGAATGTGTGAAAATTGCAAAGAAAACAATCAATTGCTTATTAAATATGATATATGTTCTTTTAAAAAAATAATTGTAATGCAATTGATGATATTTTTATCAAATGATAAAGACACATCTAGAATTATAAATAAATGTAACATTAAAGGTCTTTCAACTGCCAAAATATCTATTGGAACAAACTTTTATAAAGTCGTTAGTGCAATATTTCATCATGGAAATAATTTACATGAAGGTCATTACACAAACATGTTAAGAGACTATAAAAGTAATAAATCAAAATGGTTTTATGTTAATGATGAATCCATTTCATGTAAACAATGGCCACGAGGTGGTAAGAATTTATATATATTGTTTTTAGAACAATGTGAGTAAATTTTATCTATTAATATGTTATATAATATTCTCACATATCAGTGATATTAATATATATGTATAAAAAATAGAGGAATTAATAGAATGTTTATTAAATTTCTAAATTATAATAATTAATAAATATTCCTTATAATTATAAAGATACACTAGTGCTCGATACAAAAATGTAAACATTTAAATAAATTATTAAGCTTCACGATATACTTATTAATGAAATCATTATTGATTAAAATCATACATTGATATGAATAATTTGACATTTTAAGAAAAAAAAATTAATTTAAAAAAAATGTGTAACATATTACACAAAGAATTTTATTTTGAATTTAAAAAATATACAAAAATCATTAAATAAAATCCACATGTATATATAAAAAAAGTAGTGTGTGCGTGTGTGTGTATTTATATAATTTTTTAATTGCACGCATGTATACTGACAATATATATACGTTTGTATCTTAAAACAATAAAATGATTAATGATCAACGATTATCCACATCATCCATGAAGTACCACCATTGGCATATTAAGTTTTTAAAAGTGAATTGTTGTCTGGCGCCATATACTACATTATATTATTTAATATTGTATCTAAGAGTAAAAGAAGAATCACAATGGATAAATATAAATATATAAATAATAATCCAATAAACAGTGGCTATCTTATCATTCATATATGACTTTTAAATTTTTGGGATACTATAAAACTTTTTCTTGACCAAAAAGATTATGAATCAAAAATAAAAAAATCAAGACAATATTTATTATTTCTGATATATTTCTAATATAAAATTCTAATGTGTGGCATATTTCCTATTTCTAAAACATAGTTTAAATTTTTTAATTTTTCCAAGTTCTAGAAACAAACATTTAATTGTTGCAGCCAAAGTCATTACAACTTTTAATAATAATTTTCCAAATTATTTGAAAATCAGCTTTTAAAAAAAGGATGTGATATTAATTTTAGATTTTCTAAAATAGATAGTAGAGAATTACAGCAATTAGTAAGTGATATTAATCTAATATTTGTGAAAAAATGTCTCGCGAGAAATTAATGAAAGAAGAACACGCAGGCATATTTAGAAATGTTCAAGAGAATTATCTACAATTTTGTATAACTGCTACCGAGGAAATTAGTAAAAAATTATCCATTAAAAATAGATTAAAAATTTTCCAACAAGATATAGTATTCTACATATAGTATTGATAAAGAAACATTATTTAATGATATTTTCTTTTTTATTTAAATCCTCGGTGGTATTAATAACAATGCTTTAAAAATTATATAAGGAATTATATAATATTACATCTACATTTTACAAGTAGCAGAAAAAGAACATTTATCAAAAATAAAAAATAAATAAATTTTGATGAGATGTGAAAATAAATTTCAAAACACAAGTATCTCAATATAAAGTTTCTTTTGAATGCTCTTAGATAACTTTCCAATTGTAATTCAGAAAAAATGTTTTCTATGCTATCAGATATAAAAACAAAAAAAATTAAAATAAACTTTTGTGCGAATATATAAATGTTAGTTGTGTGTTAAAATCAATGATAAAAGCAAGAAAAAAATTTCTTCTGGACATGAAGATTAATAAATGTAAAGCATTTGTTATAAAGGGTACAAATTATATTCTATTTGTCCTAAAAAAGAAAGCATAGTTCAACGTTATATGTTACCGATAATAATCCTAGTATTTCATTAGCTAATGATGTATAGAATGATATTTTTCAAAATAAAATAAATTATATAAATGGACATTATTATTTTTATAATGTAATAATAGTTTTGCTCACTTAATTATATATATGTATATAAAATAAAATTTGTCTGTAATAGATGTCGTACTTGTAAAAAATCAGTATGTAAAAATATCATCTTTAAAAGACATCACACTTGTCAAAGACAAGTGTGTAAAAAATATTTTGTGAAAGACATTACATTTATAAATAAGAAATATAGTACAATATTATGTAATATAATGTGGTATAATATGGCTCCAGGCGAAGGTCCATTTAAAAAAAACCTAACGCGCCATTGATGGTACCTCATATAGGTGGTGTGGAAAATCATCATTAATTTCGTTGTTTCTAAATACAAATGTATACATGTGTAATCCGTATATGTTTGTGTCAAAAAAGAATTAAAATTATTACATATATACAAAAATTATATAATATATAGGTAGTATTAAAAAATATTATATTTCATAACAGATTATTATTAAAATATAATTTGAATAAGTTAACTTTAATAAGTATTAATAAATATAACTTTAATATATGTATTAATATTAATAATCTTTTATCGCTTTACAAAAAGCAGAGATATAAACATATATTAAAATCTATTCTTTGTATGTGAGTATCAATTTGAATTGAATGTGAGTGTGATGTTATATTACTAAACATGATATATATATATTGTATATACTAATAATAAAAAGAAAAATAATGTCAATATTATAAACATACCTATTTTATTGTTCATAATTGCACTATTTCTTTCTTTTTTTCTTTATTTATTCTTTATCCTCTTTTATATTGTATGTTTAATTTCCTTTGCATTTATCCTTTGCATGTGTATCCTTTGTATGCATCAATTTAAATTAAATATATGATGTGTTAACTTAACTGAAAATAATAAAGAAATACAACATAAAGTATCCTTATTCAAATTAATATTCAAAGTTGGAATAGGATTGTTTTATAAAACTTATCTGAAGAAAATTCTGCTTTTTGATTCCTTCTTTTCTCTAATTTAATTTTGATAATTTTCTCTTATATATATAATGTGGACATACTGCATAATAAATCTTCTATTTCATATGGTACAATTTATCTTCTAATGTAATTTGTTTTGTTTTATATAATGAACACGTGAATATATTTCATTTACATAAATATTTTCATTTCATTAAGATTCTGAAATTAAATAAAAAAGTATAAAAAAAATATGATTCAGAATATTTGCGATAATAATATTACATGTACCTCTCATATAAAATAATAAAAAAATTAGAAAAAAAATTTTAACAGCATGGGGTTTTGAACCTGAGTTCTCATGGTTACTAGCCCCGCACTTATCCACTCCGCCATACAGCCCCAATCGAAAACATAAATTTTGTCGTATATTTTTTAAACAGTAAGTAGGTTAGAACAGGTGAGCCAATTGTTGAGTTTGATTCACCCTAGACATAGTCGTACGTATGTCGTACTATTTCACTTTTAAAAGGTGGCGGGCATTACATTTTGATTCAAATTCACTTTGTTTACTACGATTGAGGTAGCAACGCATAGATATGTCTCGTAAGTATAATTTATTATTAATTTTGTATAATAATTATAATTAATCACTTTTTTATCTTGCCGTACATCTTTTTTAAATAGAATTATGTAAAATTATTATATTTTTTTTAGAAAAATCAGAAGATCTATTAATGGAGACGGACAAAGAGCCGATGCTGCTCATTCTCCGGCAAATGCTGGAGGAGCAGCGACATACGCGGCAAGAGCTGCAGGCGATTCAACGCCAGCAGAGGAGCATTGCTCCACAGCGGCAGCTGCAGCCACAGCAACAGCAACCGCAGCAGCAACAGCAACCGCAACAACAACCGCAACAACAACCGCAGCCGCAGTCGCAGTCGCAGCCGCAATCGCAGCCGCAGCCGCAGCTGCAGCCGCAGTCGCAGTCGCAGCCGCAGCCGCAGCCGCAGTCGCAGTCGCAGCCGCAGCTGTACAATGAAAGTACGTGTTGTCTATAATTTTTTTCTAAACACACACGTATACATGTAATATATACAATTTTACTATTTCAGATTTATTCAGATATAGACGAGGAGCCGGGCGAGCGAGGGCCCGATGGTATCGGCAACGAGGGGGCCATTTTCATGGCCGTGGTCGCGGACAGAACGGCCGCGGTAGTCACGGTGGCCGCAGTGGTCGCGGTGGCCGCCATACAATAATTAAAAATTATTATTTAAATTAATATTATTATTATAATTATTACATTATTATTATTATTACTATTATATTATTACTATTATTATTACTATTATTATTATTACTATTATTATTATTACTATTATTATTACTATTACTACTATTACTATTACTATTATTACTAACTATTACTACTAATACTACTATTATTATTAATATTACTTTATATATTTACATTAATATTATAAATATAAAAAAATATACATTTATTTAATGCATTTTATTTAATAATCTTTGCAAAAATATGTGAAATCCCACAAAAAAAGACATCACAGATGTAAAAAAAAAAGCGCTAAGTTATATCTTTCGCCAGCAAAAATAGTTCTTTATATTGTAATAATAAAAAATATTATCTTCTCAAAAATTATGTTTATAGGAAAAATAATTCTTTGCAAAAACTAATCACCATCAAAAATATTTTCTCAAAAATTATATTTATAAATTATATTTTATTTTTGTTAATAATACTAGAAAAAAATTAAAATATTAGCATCAAAAAGTAGTGAAATCAAAAAATTGCGCTAAATAATTATATTGATAATACGAGAAAAAAGGTTAAAATATTAGCATCAAAAAGTAGTCAAATCAAAAAGTTGCACTAAGTAAGTGACAACATAATATATAATATTTAGATAAATTTCTTATAATGATACAAATGTATAATTATTGCTTTATTTTAAAACGTTTATAATATATACAATAACAAAATAAATTCAGTAAAATATATATATATATATATTTATTCATCTTTATATTTAAATAACATGAATAATTATGTAATTAATTTAAACTGGAATGTATATACATTGTAAAGTTATTATATATTTTTATAAAATATTTAGATAAATAGATATATATAAAAAATAAATTATTTATCTCTAAATAATTATTTAATTCAAATATATTTAAACGTATATTCAAAAAAGGTAATATAAGGCACAAAGAATTAAATTTAGGAAATTAAAAAAATTTAAAGTTAAATAAAAATTTTTAATTTAAATTAAAAAATAAAAGTAAAAATAAAAGTAAAAAAAATGTAATGTACAAAAAATACTTAGCGCTGTTTTTGTATTATAGCCCTTTGACTACGAAACGTCCTTAAAAATGATGATTAGTAACGAAATGTGTATATACAGAATATATCACACACAGAAGTCGCATCCTATCTTTGGAGAGTGAAATGATGAAGTCAAAATAAGTCGAAATTAAAGAATCATGAAATTATATTTGAATCTTTTTTATAAAAAAATTCATAATGAAAATAATGCGCTTTAAACATCTATCTCGAAACTTTGATTGCGATCAGGAAAACATTGCAAATGCTTTAAAACATGTATCAGAATAAAGAAATTTTTATTCATTTATATTTTGATTGATCAATTAAACACTTTGAAATGCTCCATATACATTAATTAATATATGTATACATCAGGGTTGGGAAAGTTACTTTGTAAAAGTAACTAGTTACAGTTACAGTTATTTCATTGAAAAAATAACTAGTTACAGTTACAAGTTACCGATTTTAAAAAATAACTCGTTACAGTTACAGTTACTCTAAAAGTAACGAGTCGTTACTTTTCAGTTACTTTTTAAAAATAATTATACATTGTTTTAAATATAAGGAGCTTACATTTTATGCACAATTACAGTCAAGTATTTAAAAAAATTCTTGAATGTAATATTGATCGATTTGCTTGCGACTTTGCAATTAACATCAATGTATGAATGATCTTTATATACAACAGTAAAAATAGTTATAGTAAGTTACTAAATGGTAATCGCAAAGTCGCAAGCAAATCGATCAATTATTACCTTTAAGAATTTTTTTAAATATTTGACTGTGATTGGTCGATCTTAATTATGTGTTATATTATTTTATGTACACAAAATGAAAATTTTAGGTAAAAGATTAAATCATATGAAGATCCATATGCTACTGTTATCAAAATTTAATTTAATAATATAACGGCTACCATACTTAAACAATACTTTTAGCGCATGTTTCCAAAAAAAGTAACTAATAAAGTAACTATTAAAATAGTTACTAGTTACTAAAAAAATGTAACTAAGTTACAGTTACAGTTACAGATGGAAAAAAGTAACGAAGTTAAGTTATAGTTACCGAAAAAAAGTAACTGTAACTGTAACTTCGTTACAAGTAACTCGTTACTTCCCAACCCTGGTATACATATATTAATAACATATATATGTATATGTATACGTCTTTAGCATATATTAATGTATAGTAAATTCATTTTTATAATTTTCACTTAGCCCATTCACATTGCCCAATCGTTGAATCTGTTTAATATGACAATTATTGCATGTTACATTATATACATATATTTCATACATGTATATCGATATGTTCAGCTAGCCACATGTCATTCGAATATCGAGCCACGTAATATGTTTATAGATTTCTATTGAAGCGTATTGCAGTAAAAAAATTAGTCTATACTTTGATTTATATTTTATTTTATTTACTAATGTGTTAAAATAACAATACAAAAACAGCGCTAAGTATTTTTTGTACATTACATTTTTTTTACTTTTATTTTTACTTTTATTTTTTAATTTAAATTAAAAATTTTTATTTAACTTTAAATTTTTTTAATTTCCTAAATTTAATTCTTTGTGCCTTATATTACCTTTTTTGAATATACGTTTAAATATATTTGAATTAAATAATTATTTAGAGATAAATAATTTATTTTTTATATATATCTATTTATCTAAATATTTTATAAAAATATATAATAACTTTACAATGTATATACATTCCAGTTTAAATTAATTACATAATTATTCATGTTATTTAAATATAAAGATGAATAAATATATATATATATATATATTTTACTGAATTTATTTTGTTATTGTATATATTATAAACGTTTTAAAATAAAGCAATAATTATACATTTGTATCATTATAAGAAATTTATCTAAATATTATATATTATGTTGTCACTTACTTAGTGCAACTTTTTGATTTGACTACTTTTTGATGCTAATATTTTAACCTTTTTTCTCGTATTATCAATATAATTATTTAGCGCAATTTTTTGATTTCACTACTTTTTGATGCTAATATTTTAATTTTTTTCTAGTATTATTAACAAAAATAAAATATAATTTATAAATATAATTTTTGAGAAAATATTTTTGATGGTGATTAGTTTTTGCAAAGAATTATTTTTCCTATAAACATAATTTTTGAGAAGATAATATTTTTTATTATTACAATATAAAGAACTATTTTTGCTGGCGAAAGATATAACTTAGCGCTTTTTTTTTTACATCTGTGATGTCTTTTTTTGTGGGATATATTTATACACATTTCTTCAGATGATAAAATTAAATATCTGCACTGACAAGTTATAATCTTTACTTTGTTACAAATATATGGCAGTTTCTAAAATATGTTATTTGGTTGTTCTTTTCTGAGCAACCTTAGGTTTGCTTATTGTTACATTTAATTGTTATATTTATTTTATTAATTTAATTAATTTAATTTAATTAAGGAATATTGTTACAAAAAATGTTTCAAGCATATTAGAAAAATTGAAATTTACTTTTATGATAAAAGCACGGTAATCTGTCCAGCACGGTAAACACAGTCTGTGTCTTTAAGGGGGAAATCTACTGTAAAATTTTCAAAAAATCAATTTTTTGTTTATTGGCTTAAAAATACTTTGAACCCTCTAAAATAAGGTACATTAGGTGTTATAGCCGGCTAAATTTTTCTTCATTGAAATTTCGACCTTTTACCGAAGTGCTCCGAAACGCGTACCTGCGGCAAATTCCTATCTGTTCAGCGGGTACAGCGTAGTGACTTGTAATTCAATTTCTAACATTTCTAATACTCCAAGTCGATCAACAGATGTCACTAGGTATATTTTATAGTCAGTTAGAAGCGATTTCAAGTATTTCAGTAAGGACGCCGGTAGTGCGTAATTTTAAGGGCCAGTGTGTCGAACAGCTGTCATCGTTTCGGCGTTTCCCGCGTGGCTAACGTATAGTTTTTACACTTTTATCAAAATGAAGCCTGCTTCTTTCGACCGAAAGGATTCACGCGAAACTCCCGATCGACCTTCACGACGTAGGAAAAGACCGCCGCCACCAAATCGCCATACGATAAAGAATGAAACGGAATCGACAAGTTCTTCCGCGAAAAAATTAAAAACGATATCGGTGGAAGTGGAAATTAATAATGGTTATGGATACCGTTTGATTAAATTTTTATTCTTGTTTCAAACGCTGGGTGAAATGATCATGTGCAAAACGTGCGGTGGAAATGTGACTTTTTCGGAAAGTAGTATCCGTGGACTTGGATTCAAATTAGTCGTTAAATGCAGTAATTGTGAATCTTGCTACATAAACTCCTGCCCACTTATAAACAACGCTTACGAAATCAACAGGAGCATCGTTTTTGTAATGAGAATCATTGGTGTCGGTTACGAAGGAATACGAAAGTTTTGCAGGTATAATGGATCTCCCGAAAATGTTCAATAAAAAAGTTTATTATGATATCGTCGATAGTGTTCATACTGCATCGCAAGCCGTTGCCAATTTACTGTTTTCTGCTGCTGCTGCTGAAGAAAAAAATTTGACGGAAAGTACCGAAAATGCTGACAAACCAACAAGAGGATTAACTGTTTCTGGCGACGGAACTTGGCGTAAGCGAGGTTATTCATCGTTGCAACGCGTAACGACTTTGATCGGACGTTATACAGGAAAAGTCCTCGATCTCCTAGTAAAATGCGCGTATTGTAAGCAGTGCGAGTACTGGAAGACACACGCTGACGACTTCGATGAATGGATGGAAACACAAAAATGAGTGCACTGCGAATCACGTTGGTAGCGCCGGAAAAATGGAGGTGGACGCGACTAAAGAAATGTTCATGAGATCGGAGAAATTACACGGCGTGAAATATACCTCCTATGTCGGTGACGGCGATTGCAAAACTTTCAAAAGGATAACAGAATGTAACTCTTACGGCGAAAATTGTATTGTCGAAAAAAAAGAATGCGTTGGCCATGTCCAGAAAAGAATGGGAGCACAACTGAGGAAACTAAAAAAAGATACTAAAGGACTGGGCGGCAAAGGAAAGCTCACAGCAAAACTAATAGATGAACTTACAAGTAAAGCTACCCAACTTTCACTCACCGATTTCTTTGTAACTTTTTATACATATACTACATTGAAAAATATTTGACACGTATTTTTTTATATCGGCCCAAACTGATGTTTAGACATTTAAAAAAAATTTTTAAGTTTAAGACCAAATTACCAAAAAAACAGGTCGAGTCGGAGTAAAAAAATAATATCTCTGCTTCTGCTTAATATTTTTTGATGCGGTAAACAGTTTTCGAAAGGTAATTAACTATTCTTTCTAATGAAAATTAACAATTTATTATTCCGTATTTCTGAATTAGAGGTATTTTGGATCAAAGATGAAATTTAATAGAACACCCGTTTTCTGAGCCTCGCTATTTATTCCAAGATAGGGTGGTCAATGGTTTATATTTTTTGTTTAAAGCTAGATCCATTACCTACAATCCAATGCTTACAGAATGCAAAAATTCCAAACCGTTTACCCACAAGCGCAATTTCAGTGAAGCCATAATCCTTTTTTCCCCCGAAAAAGGGAGAGCTCACTCGCTCTTTGCCGAACCCGGGAATAACCAACGTGGAGGTGGCGAGGACCTATTCCCTTTTGCTTCTTTTTTTTTTGTTTTTTTTTATTTTTTTTGTTTTTTTTTTATTTTTTTTTTTTTATTTTTTTTTTAATTGTTTCATTCTTTTCACTTTTTCGTTTGTCTTCTTTTTTTTAAATTTAATTTGATATTTTGTTGTGGTTTATTCGGAAATTAATCTAAATTATGTATTGTTCACAGTAGTGGGGGGTGCTTTTCAAGGAAACCGCAAAAAAGTGCTCCATGCACATAGATTTAGTGCACCAAGCACATTTAATTATTGCGGTATCTTCGCAAACGTCACAAATGGTACCACAGCCCTTTAAGCAGTACTCGACGGGTGTTTGGCATTTTTCTGGCTTCTCTTCAATGTAGCCACTCTTCCACCAAGCATATTTAAAGAGATTTACAAATCTTGGCGAGGAGAATTGGTTGTGAATCAGTGATTGGATTTTCAAAATGTTGTTCCTTAAATGTAAGCTGACGTCGTAGTTGTATAAAATAATCAGATCAGAAAATTGTTTCAAAAAGTTTTTCCACGGTCTAAAAGTGTAAACGTCAAGTGGCTGTATAAATCCAGTTGCTCCGGGTGGAATGGTTAAGATTTTAACTTTCTTCTGTCCTTTCTCAATGGTATCAAATATTGTATCTTTTTGTCCTGTCCAAGAATCCAAAAGAAGTAAAGAATTTTCTTTAGCGCTTGGCAGGAATACATCTCTGTACCAGCTTGTAGAAAGTTCTGAAGTCATTTTCCCGGATTTTGAAGCAAATGTCACAATATTTGGTGCTTTGTAAATAGTTTTTTCAACCAGTGGACCAAACTTACCTTTCGACTCCTGCAAAACTATCATTAAGGGGGACTTTAACTCTCCACTTGCCGAAATAATTGGCTGAATCGTGTAGCTATGAGTTAAGGAGTTAAGAGATTGTGCGAGAGATTCAACTTTTAATGTACCTCTAAACGATAAAGTACGACCTGCGTGTGACTCTAAATTAAAACCTGATTGATCAGAATTATAAACATTTTCGACTCCGATGTTCTTAATTTCTGATCTAACTTTCGAAACATATTCACTGGAGCTTTGTACTAATTCTTTTTTGTTCTCTATTTGCTTTTGAGTGACAAACTTATTAATTTTTCTAGAGACAATTCCGTGTTTTAATTTAAAATTATGAATCCATCTTCTCGAAGCAGTGAACTGTTGAATATCTAAATTGACTCTCACTCGTGCCTTTAAAGCCCACCTTTTCAGATCCAAATCATGTACAGCAACTGATTTATCCAAAGCATTGTTAAAATCTTCTAATACAAATTCAGAAATTTTTAATAACTTTTCATTTCGTGTTCCGCCCTCATCTATATGATGCTCCCAATTATATAAATATTTAATACTTGGTATCTTTTTAAATTTGTGTTGAACTACTTTGAAACTTCTACACCCTCCCTTTCCCGAGCGCCAAAATTCAACGGCTCTTTTTTTATATTCGATGTCAATATCGGAACACATTTTAGGTCTCTTGCTGTTGGGCTTGTAATCTTCAGAACTATAATCAATTTCTTCATCAACCATTTTTGC
The DNA here is from genome assembly GCF_048542155.1 of Nylanderia fulva. Taxonomy (NCBI): domain Eukaryota; kingdom Metazoa; phylum Arthropoda; class Insecta; order Hymenoptera; family Formicidae; genus Nylanderia; species Nylanderia fulva. The sequence goes on from NW_028190674.1 coordinate 24,976, forward strand.
AACTGGATACACACTCGTATCATTGTAGTGTAAACATTCAAAGCTTTCAACAAAAAAATTGGTGTCAATGGAGTCTTTAATTAACCCTTCCAGATAAGAAGCGAGACATCTTTCTTCTTTTGTAATCACTGATTGCACTTCATATTCTGGACAGTCAAAACTCTGCTTCAACAGACTAATAACGTTTCTGGGATTCAGCGACATTATGTTAAAAAGGATACGTTAATAATGAAATTCCAACAGATATTGAAGTAAATTATAGTGAAATTCTGTAGAGTGAATTTGGAGAATTTGAATCTAGTATTATAGTGTGTATAGCATAAAACTGGTATCAAAGTAAAAATAGCATTTAAACCAAAGTAGCCACAGAATCGCGTCACAAAAAATTGGTAAATCCCCAATAATCGGTATTTTGTTTATTGTGGTAGTGAGTTAGTGAGAATGAGAACTAGCAAATGACTCTGATTGGCGAATGAAGGCTTGTGTTGATGAATGACAGCTGTGGATAGGTAGATAGCTGTGTCTTATCGGTAATATCGGTATTTAATCACGGCTTTGAAAAGAGCGATCTCAAAAATAGTTGGATAAGAATTAATCGTTAAAAAATAAATTATTTTTAAGCGCTGTTGCTTACGTAAGAAATAAAGATTTACCTGCTATTTTTCATCAATTCGGTTTGTTTTCTCTGCTTGTGCTTGGAAGAAGTGTTCAATACATTTAGGTACAAAGATCCGCTTTCGGGGGAAAAAAGGATTATGGCTTCACTGAAATTGCGCTTGTGGGTAAACGGTTTGGAATTTTTGCATTCTGTAAGCATTGGATTGTAGGTAATGGATCTAGCTTTAAACAAAAAATATAAACCATTGACCACCCTATCTTGGAATAAATAGCGAGGCTCAGAAAACAGGTGTTCTATTAAATTTCATCTTTGATCCAAAATACCTCTAATTCAGAAATACGGAATAATAAATTGTTAATTTTCATTAGAAAGAATAGTTAATTACCTTTCGAAAACTGTTTACCGCATCAAAAAATATTAAGCAGAAGCAGAGATATTATTTTTTTACTCCGACTCGACCTGTTTTTTTGGTAATTTGGTCTTAAACTTAAAAATTTTTTTTAAATGTCTAAACATCAGTTTGGGCCGATATAAAAAAATACGTGTCAAATATTTTTCAATGTAGTATATGTATAAAAAGTTACAAAGAAATCGGTGAGTGAAAGTTGGGTAGCTTTACTTGTTAGTGTTTATTACGGGTTAGCCATCCAAAGGAATAAAGATTCTATGCCGGATATGAAAAAGGCTATATGGGCTACGCTGAAACACAAAGCATCGACAAACGAGAAACCACAACATGAGGATTGTCCGCAGGGTGAAGACAGCTGGTGTACCTGGCAACAAGCCAAAGCTCAAGGTAATCTGTCCGATTATGAACACAAACCGGCTCTCTCTAGCGACGTGCTGAAGGCCATCACACCTATATACAAAGAGCTGAGCAACGAAAATTTGTTGACACGTTGTGTTGGAGGATATACACAGAACAGCAACGAGAGCCTGAATGCGATGATCTGGTCGTTAGCTCCGAAACAAACATTCAGCGGCGCAAAAACCGTCGATATTGCGTCGTATTGTGCTGCGAGCATTTTCAATGAAAGCTACTCCAGTATCCTCAAAATGATGGACGTTATGAACATCAAAATTGGACCAAACGCCTTCAATTTATGCAACACCGTGGACGAGCGCAGAATATCACAAGCAAACGAACGGTCGTTCGACGCTTCAAAAGAAGGAAGAATCGAAAGAAGAACGGCGCGATCGGCACTTGAAGAGAATTTTCTTGAAGAAGAAGATGTACTATATGAAGCAGGAATGAGCGATTAATGGTAAGAAGCTTAGAAATGATTTTTTCATTGAAAAAACTAATGCCGAAACTTTAAACGCGTTTTTCTCGAAACTAAGTTTTTCAATACGGTGTACACGATATCTCAAGTTCTAATGAATAAATCGACTTGAAATTTTAACCATATATTCTCTGGAATAGTGTCTCTCGTCTGACGGAGCATTTTTTTGATATCGTTTTTTGTTTAATTGTTATAACAATAATAACATCAAATTTGGGCAAAAAAATAGAAAAAAATTTCAAGAATTTTTTTTCGGCGCCAAAATTTTTTATCGACAAAATCCTCCGTCAGACGAGAGTCAATATTATGTAGATGATAACCATATTTTGTTTTTTGTTTCAGATCACCCAGACGTGAGATTTTATGTACACCGTTTGGGCACCTAAAAAAACGGACCTGCGCTTGAAGGAGTGCCACGACGGCAATTTTGAATATTTCGACTTGAAAATTTTTTTACAAATACTTGAATATATAATAAAAATGACGGTTTAATTTAATTTAATGTACAAGTCATATTTTGTTAGAAAAAAAATCCGGAAAATCGGCCTGTTTTTTCCCTTGTCACAGTAGACTTCCCCCTTAAATCGATTATGATGGATTCGAATTTCGAGGAAAAAATTGTCAAGCATATTTTTTTCGCACATTTATATCAACGATAGAAATTATATCTGTATATTAATCTATCAAATTGTGAAATCAGTTTCAAATTATTGCCGTAAAATTATTAATATTAATAAATATTGTTAAGTATACTTCATTTTTCTATGAATGCAAGTTTGAAAGTCATGGATTTGACAATGAGTACATGAGGTACCACGGGTTTTAAACAGCAACATCTGCAGAACGATTATAAAATAATTATTTGTCATGCATACGATATAAATATCTCTTTTCGTATACGGTGGTCACATTTTAAAACATGAAAATTTAAGATTTTTTATTTATTGAAAAGATACACACATAAAACTGTATCACGTAAAACAGTTCCGGTTGATTTATAAATATTGCTTGAATGCTACGATAAATATTTCCTCATTCCTATCAATTTACTAATTATATATACTCCGATGAACATTGGGAACAAAGTTTCCAAATCCATTACATTTCATCCTTTTGTGTTTCTATTAATATTGTTTAATTAAAAAAAGAAACGGATATAAACACATAACATTATATGTGCGCATATATATGTATGTACCATACATATACAGAATGTTCAAAAAGTATAGAAGCACCTGAATTATTCCAAAAATATACAAGATAAAAAAATGTTTTAAACAAAAGTTGCAGGACTTCAAATAAAGCATTATGTAACAATATCAGTATGACCTTGAACAGCGTCGTCAAGGTCACGTAAAGATCACTTTAAATTTTTTAATGGAAACTTTTACTTTTTATTACATCTTCTTAAAGTTCAGCTTTAGAATTTTTCAAAACACAATAATAAAGTATTTTTTTTAGTTATTAGATCTGAAGTTTATAGAATTTTAACATAAAATACAAAAAAAATCTGGTAAAACATTCAGTTTTCGGTAATTTTACTTTAATATTTTTATGTACAAAACAATGAGACCAATTAATTGATATAAGAAAAACACAGGGTTGATTTTAAAAAAGTAAGTAATTTGCAATATATTTGTTTTTATATGAATAAAAAAATATTTTGTTATAGTGTTTTGAAAAGTTCTCGAGCGAAGCTACAAGAATATAGAAATGCAGAGAAAGTTACATTAAATATACCGGGTTTTTCAGGAAGAATAATTAACATTCTAGAACATAATAAATACAGATTATTTTAAGTTTATATAAGCATGTATTTTGTTCTGGACGCGGTTATAAAAATACAACGTGATCAGTTTTAAGAACGAATGAATTTATTTAAAAGTAGCAAATTTTAAGTTTACAGTTATATTATACATATAAAACAATTAAATTTTATAATTTTGAATAATTAATAGTAACATTTTGAAATTCTTCTCTCTTTATTCTTGTTTGCTTTTTTCTTGATCTGACACTAAAAGATATTCTAATAAATAAATAAATAAACATATATGCACATATATGCATATATAAAATGTAATTATTGTATAATATATATGCAATTTTATATATAGTATTGTGTATATAGTTATATTATATATTATATACAAAGTGTTTCAGGAAGAATGATTAGCATTCTAAAGTATAGAAATATGAGATTGTATACCTTATTTTAAGCAATAAAGTTTATATAAACATGTGTTTCATTTGTGAACGTGGTTATAAAACTACAACGTGTTCAGTCTTAAGAACAAATACATTTTTTTAACTTAATAGAAGCAAATTTTATGAAACAATTACATTAAATTTTAAGCTTACAATTTTAAATAATTAATTTAAATTAATATTAATTAGTAAACAATAATTTAAATTAATTAACAATAAATTTGGCATGAGTGTAAACATAAAACATTTTAATTACACCAGAAACAAAAAATTTCAAATTAACGCAAAACTTATTAAATATGACCTAATGTTTACATTTGTATTCGGATAGTAACAGAAAACGACAAAAATTAAATAAAAAAAATTAATTAATTAATTAATTAATTATTGTTTCATAGTATTTATTTCTCCTAAATTAATAAATGTGTTTGATCTTTAAAATTGAACACATTGTATCTTTAAAACCGTCCAAAATAAGATGTTTGTATAAATTTTTTTGCTTAAAATAATTCATACAATCATGTTCTAGAATATAACCATAGAATATTGATCATTCCTTGAAACATCTTGTATATGTATATAGGATGTTCCACCAAAAATTCTCTTTTATTTTTTAAACTAAAAGAGATAGACTATAATATACATATCAAATTAAATGATCCAATCTGAATTCTATTGTAAGCATACCCAAGTAAGAAACAAATATATAAAAAATGTTTAAAACTCATTTCAAAGATATTTTTAAAATGTTAAAATAATTGGTTAAGTCCTTTTTTATATAAATCACATTTAAAAAAAAAACGTTTACCTTAATGTTAATTCAATATAAATATTTATTTAACATTTATTAAATATTTAATTAAGATATTTCTATCAGGCTCTCAATATTAAATATAATACATATGATAGAAAGGCTGTAAGAGCCGAACGCGGATGTTGCTGCGTGTATTCCGACGAAAATTAATTTTTCATCGGAAATAAATAATTATATGCACAAGGCACGAATTTTACTTGGTCACTGCCAAGACTTAAATATATGGAATAATCTCATCTTTGAGATTTAATTCCATTGAACCCCCTCTGACCCTCCTTAAAGAAATAAATGCGAGAAAAATATAGATCCGAAAGTGGCTGAATCGGGAATCGAACCCGAGAACCTTATATTTAAGAGAACCTAAATATTTAATATTTTATTATTAAAATATTAATAAAATAAATGTTTATTTAACGTTTATTACATATTTATTTTATTAATATTTTTAAAAAATATAAAAATTTATTAATATTTTTAAAAAATATAAAAATATATAAAATATTTAATAAATGTTAAATTAATATTTATAATACATTAACATATAAAAGTAAACTTTTTTTAATGAATAAAAAGGAACTTAACCAATTATTTTAACATTTTTTAAATAGCTTTTAAAATGAGTTTTAAACATTTTTTATACATTTATTTGCTACTTCGCAGTGGTTGCTTACTGAAGCTGTTTATGTAAACAAATGGAGAAGTTTGCACTCTCTGTTTCTCTCTACGCAGATATAAGGTGAATCAAAAATATTGTTTTCAAAATTTGTGAGCTTGTTCCTTTTTATGCAAGAATACACAAATTTTTTAAACATACTTTTGACTCACCTTGTACACACACACCGATTACACTTATTACTTTTAATGATGATATAATTTTTACCTGTTGTGATGAATTTTCTTCAAATTTCTTTTTCTTTAACGTGCGATTAACATTTATTATAGTAGTCAAAGACATTCGGTCTTCTAATTTCTTAATGTTTAGACTTTGTACTGAAAAGTACGGTGGATCAACTGTAAATAATTATTACACAGTTATTATATATAAAAATAAAATATATATGTATAATTTCGAAAAAGAATAAAGGTATTAATATATAATCATAAAAAAATTGCTGTGAAATGTGTGTGTATACGAAGGCAAGGGAACAAGGAAATCATTTTAAACAATTACTTAAATATTTAATAATGTTATTGAATTTAAAATTTGTTAATTTAATGTTGTTTGAAAATTTGTAAGTTCAAAAAATAAATGAATTTATCTATAATTCTTTAATTTAATTGATAATCGAAGATATAAATTTATTGACATTTTTTGATTTACAAAAACATTTTTAAGAAGCCCTTAAATTTATTATTATATTTTTTTGAAACACCATGATTACGAAATCAAAATATCAAAGCAGGAAAGTTTAAAATTAATAAAATTGAAATTAATAATAATAATAATAAATATTTAAACATTTCTTACTTGCATATTGCATCTCGCCAATTACTTTAATTTTATCTCCTTTCATAAGTTCATAATCGTTTTCTTCAAAACTTGTAATATGTACTTCTAATTTAAAGTACCCATCAGTGATGGATCCACATCCAATTTTCTTATTCAAATTAGTTTTATAAATTGGCCCAAAATTGGACTTTATATAGTCCTCTAATGCTATAAAAGAAAAAATATATAAACATATATAAATATATAAATATATAAACATATAAATATATAAACATAAATATATGTATAAACATAAAAATATGTAAACATAAATATATAAACATATAAATATATAAACATATATACAGAGTGAGTAATAGAAAATTTATTACGTTCTTCTAAAAAAGAAAAGGTTAAAGATAAAGGAAGATATAAAGAATAATATATATTACCAAAATTATAGGTTTAAAAATATCTATTTACAAATCTTATCACTTTGACCTTAAATGGTGTTGCCAAGGTCAAGACAAAACTTGAATTTTTTAAATAGAATCACCATACTTTTTTATACAAATCGATTTCTATAATATTCTGTATAAAAAGTTATAAGAGTAAAAAGGTCAAAAAGTGAATAGTTTACGATATTTCATATTTTAATTTGACATAATCTTACATAAATTATGAAATATATATATATATATATATATATATATATATATGTTGTAAAATATTCATTTTTCAATAATCTTATCCTAATACTTTTATGTACAAAATGGCTTCTAGTTGAAAATTACATATTTTTTCTTAAAAACAATTATGTATTTTCTCTAGACTAATCGATTTTTCTCATTATTTTATTCATAAAAATATAATATTAAGATAAGATTATCAAAAAATGAATATTTTAAGAGAAATTTCACAGTTCATGTGTAAGATTATGTAAAATTAAAATATAAAATATTTTATAATCTATATATTCACTTTTTAATCATCCTACTCTTTTATAACTTCTTATACAGAATATTACAAGGAATCAATTTATAAAATAATAAAAATATATGATGATCTTATTTAAAAAATTCAAGATGTTTTTACTTTGACCTTGGCAACGTCATCCAAGATCAAAGTGATAAGATTTGTAAATCGATATTTTAAACCCTAATTTTGAAAATAGATATTTTCTATATCTTCCCTTATCTCTAATCGTTTTTGAAAAAAACGTGGTGGACTTTTTATCAGACTCATCCTGTATATGTATATATTCAGGATGTTCGATTTAATCGGTCTACACCAATATTTCGAAAAATATAGAAAATACGAAAAAAATGTTTTATACAAAAGTTTTATGACTTTAAGGGGGACAGACAGAATATCATTGGTTTGATCTTGCATAATCGTTTGAATCTTACGTGAAGGTCACTTTCAATTTCTTAAATGGAAACCCTTATTTTTTAATGCATATTCTTGTAGTTGCTTATTTCGAGAGCTTTCCAAAACACTATAATAAAATACTTTCTTCTTAAGTACTTTTTGAGATATAAAGCTTAAAGTTTACAATTTTTTAACATAAAACATAAAATATATATATATATCTTGTAAAATATTCAGTTTTCCGTAATCTTACTTTAATACTTTTATGCACAGAATAATGAGACCAATTAATTTATATAAAGAAAACAAATAAGTATTTAAAAAAAATGTAAGTAATTTGCCACTGCAGCTGCACACTTTTTTTTAATGCAACTATGTATTTTTTTACACTAATTGATTAGTTTCATTATTCTATGCATAAAAGTATTAAAGTAAAATTGCTGAAAACTGAATGTTTCACAAGATATTTTGTATTTTATGTAACTCAAGAAATATTTAAGAAAAAAATATTTTATTATATTGTTTTGGAAAGCTTTCGAGATAAGCTACAAGAATAAGTATTCAAAAATAGGACTTTCATTTAAAAAATAGAAGTTGATCTTCATGTGATCTTCAAACAATTATCCAAAATCAAACTAATGATACCATTTTTCGTTTCCCTTGAAGTTATAAAACTTTGGTATAAAACATTTATATTTTCAATATTTTTCGAAATATTAAATAGTATTATAAGAAATGAATAAAAATAAAAAGAATAATAATAAACAATTCATGAGTATAAGAAGGCATAAGATTGAATTGTAATTTACCGACTCTTGATGATGTATTCATTACATCACAAAACTCCACAAGCTCCGGTTCGATTAAATTGGTTCGTTCCATATTATATTTCCCAAAATTGAAGATTGTTGTATTACTCTGGATCTGTAGCTCGTAGGGCACATTGCCGTTATTATATCGTGAAATTTTAGGAGTACGAGCCTGCACTCCGTCTAAATGAATAATCTATAATATAAATTTTATATTAATTAAAAATATACAAATAATTAACTTATTGAATTAAAATCAAATTTGAAAAATTTCTTAAATAAATAACATAAGTGTATACATATATATATATATATATATACATATATATATATATTTATTTATTTTTTATGTTCCTTTGGTATGTTTCTTTCGTAAAAAATTCGAAAATTTATATTTAAAAAATTCAAAATTTCATGAAAAATGATCACCAATCTTCATTAAATTTAATAGCAACCATTCTTTATTTTTTAATGATACTCTATTCAAGTAAAAGAATTTACCTCTGTTCGGAGTCCGTCCGAACTGTTATTCGGCATGATAGGCGCGTGATACTATACGACTCTCAAGCGTGAGCACGTCGTGATCTTCCCTGCGAGGCACGCTTGCCCCGTTTTTGGGTGAAATGCCTAAGCGCTCCGACCAGTCAGTCGTCCGAGAGACCCGAAAAGTTAACAAGCGAGTGATCCGCGATTACGAACCCTGGTGAATTTATTTTCTATAGTGACATTATTATTCAGTTTATAATCTTAATCAGGCTTTATTCTTACTTGTGTTTTATTCATTACTGTAAATTTACTCATTTTTTTTGTGCCAAAATAAAAACAAAGTTATACAGTCCATTATTTACTTGATTACGTGGCGTCCCACGAACAACCTCGATATGTCAAAATTTATAGAAGTTAGAACACAATCACAAACATTTATCGAAAAATTAAAATTGCATTAAAATTTAAAATACTATATAAATTTTAAAAATATTAAAAATTATTATAAATTTCTTCAGTTGCTATAACTACATAGATATAAGAGATAAATTAACTTACCACATTACCTTAAACATATTATTAATCGCTGTTCTGTCTCAATTAGCTTACGAACATATTGCCGGGTTATTCTAGGTACAATTGCAATAACTCTTCGCATTGAGTAACGATCATCCTGATGCATTTTCTTTTTTCCTTTGTGTATCTGTAGTACTAGAATGTATTGATTGTTTATTATATCTCTTTAAAGTATGTATATCAATAATTTTTTGCCCGATCTCATTATTTTTAAAATAATCTTTGTTTTCACTATCTGATGTTAAAATAATATCATTAGTAGATGTATTGAATTCAATCTTGCATTTATCTGAAATACAAATATAAATTAATGAAATAAAAGTAAAAATTTATAAAATAGAAGTAAAAATGAAAAATATCTTCAATAAATAATGTATTAAAAATAATATATATCTTTTACAAAAAATTAAGATAGCATGTTTTTTTTAATTTATTTTACAGATCAATATAGTGGACATAATATTATTATTATTAATATGATTAATAATAAATACCTTGTGAATCAATATTTTTTTTGTCGCTCTCATCACTTATAAGATCTTCATTATTGTTTGTGGGGTCTAATGTATCTAAATTTTCATTTGTAGATACTATGTCAAATGTAAGTTCACGCTTTTCTGAAATAAATAGAAGTTAATAAAATAAAAATAAAAACAAGAAGCAATAAGAATGAAACATTAATATTAGAAAATATTCAATAATTATATTGCAAAAAATTCAGAGGTCACATTAAATTAGGTTAATAATAGTTAATTGTAGATGTACCTTCAATCTCTAAATCTGTCATATTTGATGTAAATAATACTGGTGCATTTTATATTAGATATGGTGCTATATTAAGTACATCAGGATCAATTTTTGCTTCAGTTTCTTCTGGTCCTCCACCAGTTGCTAAACGCGATTGTTTTTCTTTAGTTAATACATCTCTCTGCGACTGCTTTAGATTTGGCCACAATTTTTTCAATTGTTGAAGTTCTCTATAATCAAAATATTGTGTAATATAATAAAGCGTATATTATTATCTGCTATATTAGGCCCTTCGCATAATCAAAAATATAAAGTTCTTACTTCTTGAGAGATTAGTGTCGATTGATTGTATTCTTTACATACTTCACTCCATGCAAGGTCTTTATCTTTTAATGTTGTGCCGTCGCTTTTTTTTTATTTCTATTACATGTTTTTCTAGTATTTGTAAGAATAATTTCCTTTCCATCAATGAATAGTGTTTGTTTTTGCTTGTAGGCTTCTCTTTGCAAGACATTCTGTAAAAAATATATATTTAATATCTACTAAAGTTTAATTTTACTCAATAAGATTCAAATATCGTCGTTCATTAATTACAAATATTTCAAACCTGTATATTTCTCGATGATTTTTTTCAATGAAGATTGAAAATTGAAGCGATGAAACACATCCGTACGAACGCAAGATAACAGCACACAAGAATACGTATATTGCATGTCTGCATGTATCATATGTGTCTCCGATGCAATGTTTCTATTGGAGGAAATGCTATGTTCCTATTGGAGGAATAATAGTAATATTACGAAAATAGCCGATTCGCGCGCGCGAAAATAAGCACAGGCTTAAGTATGTCTTCATCAAGTCAGTCTCAAATTAAATAAGATTTACTTGAGTGTTAACTTCTTCACGAAGATTGTCTTATTTCACGGCTATGAAATCTATGACGATTATGAAATCTATTAATCTTAAGACGATCTAGATTGAATAAAATAGACTTGATCATAATCATCTTATGTGTTAATTTGAGACTCGACTATGAATACGGGCCTTTGTCCCAACATTCCCAACCAGTCCAACCTCTTTTGACGACATCTTCGACAATCTCAGTTTGGGAAGAATTTGATATCACAATAAGCCACCTTCAAGGAATGCACAATCCCTCTACTGCAGCAATTATAGAGTTAGACAAATATTTGGCCGAACTCCACATTACCAGGACAAACGATCCTCTAATTTGGTGGGAAGCAAGAAAAAATCTATACCCAAATTTATATAAAATAATGCTCAAAAGGCTCTGCATCCCTGCAACTTCGGTCCCATGTAAAAGAATATTTTTTAAAGCGGGACAAATTTGTAATGAAAAAAGCCGATTAACAACAAAAAAATTAATCAAATTTTAGTTGTGCAACATAATGTTAATTTATTATAATTAATATATTAATAATAATAATAAAAATATATATAATAAAAAAAACAATTTTTTTGTATTTCCCAAACATTCATGATTTATATTAAGCTTAAATAAGCGAATATAAAAGATTTTTTGTACGAGAATAAATTTAAAAAAGATAAAGAATAATTATTTATAAAGAACCGATGAATCGTATAAAAGAACCGATTTACTTAAGAGAACGAACCGACTCTGAACCGCTAACCAAGGTGAACCGTCTTGTCTTTCTCTAAGTTAGATGAATGAAAAAGAAGTTAAATAAAGTAAAATTAGAATCCCTCAGGTTGAAATATTATTGAGTTATGGCGAAGTAAAATCTTTGATAGAATGTGCGAGCAATAAATAAACCCAGTAAATTAGAAATTTACATAACAGAAAGTGATTATATTGCCCACATCAAGGAGTCACATGTAAGGGGGGAAAATTTAAAATATATATTTTATTTTATATATTAATAAACTTTTTGTTTTCTTTCTCTCTTTTTGCTGTCACTATCGTAATCAACCTTAAAAGGCTAATTGCAAAAACTTCATACGTAACAACCAAAATTTATTAATAACTAAAAACGGATGGCAAGCCATAGTAATAATGAATAAAAGTGACTACCTTTTAAAAATGAGCTCCTTGTTGGATGATCGAACCACTTATAAAAAATTAGACAAAAATCATATTAAAAAAATTAACAAATAAAATTAATTCTTTGGTGCAATAAGTCTTGGCGCGATAATAATGTAATTGACGAATCAACGTATAAGGTATTAAATAATACAAATGGAAATCTCCCTCAATGCTACGGGCTGCCGAAGATACATAAAACTGGCGTTCCTCTCCGAATTATTGTATCTGCACTTGGCAGTCCTGTATACAATATTGCACAGTACATACATAAAATTCTACACAATACTATAGAAAAACCGAAATCGCATATAAAAGACGGTTGGTCATTTGCAAAAAAAGTAAAAAATATGATCATTAATGACGACAAAGTTTTAGTTTCATTAGATGTAACATCATTATACACCAACATCCTTAAAGAACTTGTAATTGAGGCGATTAAAAAGAGATGGAACACAATCTCACAGAATACCACATTGAATTTGTCACAGCTTACATTCGCAATAGAAACTATATAAGATTCCACATTTAGTTTTAATGGCCACTTTTATGAACAAGTTTTCGGCAGCCCGATGGGTTCTCCATTGTCACCCATTTTGGCAGATATTGTCATGGACGATTTAGAAACCTTTTGTTTAAATTCATTGACTTTTAATGTACCGGTGTACTATAGATACGTTGACGACATCTTCACGATTTTACCACGCTCTAAGGTTAATGAAATGTTATCAGTTTTTAATGCGTACCACCATCGCCTAAAATTTACTTATGAAATTGAAAAAGACAATTGTTTAAACTTTCTTGACACGAGTATCATCAGATGTAATGATAGGAGTCTAATCACTAATTGGTATAGGAAACCCACTTTTTCGGGAAGATATATCAATTTTCTTTCCCACTCAAATATAAAATTAATTGCATTAACAACTTGGTCAATAGAGCCATTCTATTGTCTGACAATAAATTTCACATTGACAATATTCAAATTATTAAAGATATTCTAACCAATAATAATTTTCCATCTCATGATATTAAAAAACAAATTAAAAAAAGATTACATGTAATTAATAATATTAATAATAGTTTTGACAACAAGAGAGATGAAAATAACAATAAAAAATTTGACATGTTTTTTCATATTGTGTTACCGTATATCAATAATCTGACTGATAACATTTCTAAAACTCTGAAGAAAAAAGGATTAAAAATAATTTATAAAAGATTCCAAAAAATTAAACACGCTAATTAAACGCGGTAAAGATGTATTACCGAAAATGAACAAAACGAATGTAGTATACAGACTAGAATGTAATGATTGTGACGCGTCGTATATAGGACAAACAAAAAGACATTTTATTTACTTTATTTATAGATTATTGATATATACATATAATTATTGATTACTAGAGTAAAAGAACATCAGAATAATATAAAGACATGAAACAAGCCACTCGGTGCTCAGTAAACATAAAACCGATTGCAATCATGACTTCCGATGGCTTGAATCATCAATATTTTACATACCGAGAAAAATAGACGAAAAAGAGAGATCGCTGAAATGTTCTATATAAAAAGACAAACAAATAAAATTAATTTACAAATAGACACTGATAACCTTAGTCCTATTTATGACAACATTATTCAAATGATTTAAAAAACATAATACCAGTCTACAGTAGCTAACTTGTCGATATGACAGGACAACTTTCGTGTTTCTATTTTTAATTATATAATTGCTGAATAAGAATAAGTATTAAGATATAAGACAGGCAGTAAGAGCCAACTCGCGGATGACAGTGCGTTATCCTAACGAAACTAAATTTTTCGTTAGGATTAAGTATCTGTGCATAAGGCACCAAATATTTTACTTGGTCACGGCCAAGATTTAAAATATGAAATAATCTCATATTTGAGATTTAATTTCAATAACCCTTTCACCCCCCTACGGAAATAAGTAAATGCAAGAGAAAAATATAGATCCGAAAGTCGCTGAATCGGGAAACGAACCCGAGACCTTTCGCTTGCCGGGCGACTGCTCTTCCAACTGAGCTATTCAGATCCTTTCGATTCTATACTTTTCTCTGCTATATGTAATAATGTTGGTAAACAAACGCGTTTTTAAGCCAGCGTGTATATAAATTAAGAGTTTAACAAGGCTCTGTAATATAAATATAAATTTTAAGATATAAGACAGGCAGTAAGAGCCAACTCGCGGATGACAGTGCGTTATCCTAACGAAACTAAATTTTTCGTTAGGATTAAGTATCTGTGCACAAGGCACCAAATATTTTACTTGGTCACGGCCAAGATTTAAAATATGAAATAATCTCATATTTGAGATTTAATTTCAATTTCGGGAATTCCCGATTCAGCGACTTTCGGATCTATATTTTTCTCTTGCATTTACTTATTTCCGTAGGGGGGTGAAAGGGTTATTGAAATTAAATCTCAAATATGAGATTATTTCATATTTTAAATCTTGGCCGTGACCAAGTAAAATATTTGGTGCCTTGTGCACAGATACTTAATCCTAACGAAAAATTTAGTTTCGTTAGGATAACGCACTGTCATCCGCGAGTTGGCTCTTACTGCCTGTCTTATATCTTAAAATTTATATTTATATTACAGAGCCTTGTTAAACTCTTAAGAATAAGTATGTATTACAGATCAAATTTAGTGTTAATGTAATGTTAATTTCGCTTGCCAAATTATGTATTTTTGTATTCTAGCACTTGAAAAGGAGACCACAATGTGGGTCGAAACGTAGTGTGTACTTATTTTCAATAAATGAATAGCCAGTTTTTTGTCGAATTAAATGGCATCTTATTATTTGTGAAAAATTTATCACTGGCGATCAACAATTAATTGTGAGGATTATTAATATTTTACAACAAATTAATATTATAACATTACTATTATTCTTATTGCTTATAACACAATATTATTTTCCTTTTAATTATATTTTTCAATAAAAACTTTTATTACCCTGAATGATATTTTAAAAGTAGTTTTCTATTCATTTGAGATATTTTCTTATAAATCAAAAGAGACACACATTGCTGCTAGTCCTATATACATTATATTATATCTTCACTAAAATTCTCTCAATATTCATAAAATAACTTTGATACTTCTGATACAAATGTATTAAAATCGAGAGTACTAACAGTATATACCTAAAAGGTACCACAAATCAAATATAAAAGTAATGATCAGAATTCAATATAATTTTTGTATAGAATACACATATTAAAATAATTAAAGAAATTGTCCAAAAAATAGACCAATTTTAAACAAGTTTGTTTCGCAAAATAAAACTTTAAATTTTGAAAGTTTTACACAGCTTCAAATATCTACTCTCGAAAAGTCATTTATTGAGCAAAAATTGTCTCGCAAGTAATCACAATAGGATCTCTCCTAATAACAGAGTATCCAATAATAAATTAGGGACACTCGCACTACGTATATATATGTATATAAACGTATACAAATATATATTCACAAATATTTCCGCCTCGCAGCGCGTGGCCTTATATCCTCACTCGGCGGAATTCTAACTGCGAGAAAAGACGCCGCGTAGCGGCAAAGGTACGAACGAGTGCACGACTTTACGACGAGAAAATTTTCCGCGAGTACTTTCGCGCGCAGTCTTGTCTGGTGGTGTAGCATATGTTACAGGCGTTTTACTGTGGAAATTGTGGCTTAAACACCATAATTATATTTTGTGTATATATTAATTTAAAATTTTCATTTATAAGAGCCATATTATACACTCTTTTATTTTACAAAACATTGATCTAATATTCAACAAATCGAAAATTAAATATTGAACTAATAAAAACAGTTTCTTTCAAATGATTAAATTGCTCAGAAACATATATAGTAAATGCAAAATATAAAACTACACTGACTTCTTTCTTAAAGATTTGAACGGCCAATTTCATATTCATTCGAAACATGATATGCCTTTTTTATTTTTGTGCTCTCCAATCCTCAAGTTGCAAGAATATATTTTTTAATAAATTTTTTTTATAACATAACTCTATTAATCTCACAACGCAATAATCGATTTAACATTTCCACATGAAAAAATATTCATGTAAATACATGTTTAGAAATATATGTAAATATTACATATATTTAGAAATATTTGTATGTATATTTATATTTTTTTATTTGTTATTGCTTTATAATCATTACTATATTTGCAAAATATAATTTATATGTATAAATTTATATTATATATATAAATTATATTATACAAATATGTATTTATATTAAATTTTTTATTTGTTATTATACTTAAGTAATAACTTACTTAATAAAGTAATAACAAATAAAAAAATTTATAATTTAATTTTATTATTATTCGACACATTTGGATAAAAAAATAAGAAATTCTAGAACAAAAGAACATTTTACTTACAGACAAGTAACGCAGTTTACTAAACTTATATTTTATTAACGCTCGTATTTTTATTTCTGATAATAATTCTTTCTAATTTGATAATAGATTTGTAATTAAGTACAAATATGTTAGAAGAAATTCTGCTCGAAATTCGTGTGATGATTTTACATAATGAAAGTAATTTTAAAAAAAGAGAAATGATTTTTATTAAGAAACACAGGAACTCTATTAATTTGCAACGAGATACGAAAAATATAAATGTAATTTATGACAATATTTTAAACTTAATTTAACAACTTTGACTTTCTTATATGTTTATTTATTTTTGTTCAGTTTGCTTCTTTTTACTTTATCCTTCAATAATGTCTCTTTTCTCGTTATCAAGGCCATTGAAACTAGATGGAGCGACATCGAAAATAATACTAGTTTTAGTTTTGATCAATTTAAATACGCAGTGGAGTTAATTTTAGATTCGACTAGCTTTTCTTTTAATGGGGTATTTTATGAACAAACCTTTGGTACACCAATAATTCACCTTTGTCACCCATACTAGCAGATATCGTTATGGATGATTTGGAAACAAAATGCCTCGATAAGTTAGATTTTCGTATTTCTTTATATTTTAGATACGTTGACGATATTTTAACAATGATTCCAAAAGATGAAATTGATGTCATTCTTAAGACATTTAATGAGTATCATGATCGCTTAAAATTCACATATGAAATCGAAACTAATAACAGGATAAATTTTCTAAATACTACAATAATAAGAACACAAGGAAGATTAATTATCAATTGGTACAGAAAACCGACGTTTTCAGGTAGATACATAAATTATTTGTCAATTCATCCAGAGAAATACAAAATTAATATCATTATAAATTTAATGGATTACGCGATTCTACTGTCTAACGACAAATTTCATAGGCAGAATATTGAAATTGTGAAGGGAATCTTAGTTAACAATTGTTTTCTATTGAATATTGTCAATCGCATTGTTAATAAACGCGTCGGATTTTTGAGACACAATATGAATAATAATGAACCGCGTTGTCAACAGAAATTTGACTTAAAATCTTATTTTACATTGCCTTACATAAACCATCTCAGTGACAATATAAAAAATTCTCTCTCAAAGTTTGGTTTAAATGTAGTGTATTCGAAAAAATTAAATAGGATTATCAATCACGGTAAAGATAAGATTTTAAAATTGAATAGAACTGAAGTGATATACAAAATTGTATGTAAAAATTGTACTTTTTCTTACATTGGACAAACAAAAAGACACCTGAAAACCCGCATTAGGGGGAACAAAAATAATATTAAATTACATAAAAGTAATTACTCTGTAGTGAGCAAACATAGAGTTGAATTTGGACACGATTTTGACTGGGATAATCCGCGATAATTTTACATCATGAGAAAAATACTAAAAAAAGAGAAATAACTGAGATGTTTTATATGAAAAAGTGTAATAATACATTAAATTCTTAGATAGACACTGAAAGGAGAATGTCCAAAAAGTGCGATTTTTTGACCTCGAGCGGAAAGTAAAATTCGAGTTGTTTTAGGTCTCATACATTCAGAATATTGTAAAAACCATAGTGGTTTTTCCTGGAAATGCAGGGAATATTTAAATATCATCATATGTTTAGAGAAAATCACGTAAATCAATATCTCGCAATAAATCGAGATTGCTTGATGTTTTAGTCGAATATTTTGGTAAATATTTTGGTAACACCAACTTTCCAAGATCATTTAGACCGATTTTAATGTCAGTTAATCATAAATTGAATAATATATATACAGAGTATTCTTAAAGCCCGACTTGGGCTCTTTATCTTGGAAACGACTTAAGATACGAAAAAAGTTTCAAACAAAAGTTGTAGGATTATGAGGGGGACATAAGATTGTGCCATTGATTTGACCTTGAATAGTCATTTGAAGGTTACGTAAAAGTTATCTTTAATTTCTTTAATGGGACTACCTATTTTTTATTACATATTCTTATATGTTATTTCAAAAGCTTTACAAAATCCTATACTAAAATATGTTTTCATGGAGTTCTTGTTGAGTTATAAAGGTTGTAAGTTAACAATTTTTTGACATAAAATGTAAAATATCCTGTAACATATTCAGTTTTTGGTAATCGTATCTTAATACTGTTTTGCATGAAATAATGAGACCAATCAGTTGGTGTAAAAAACGTAATATTGAATATTTTCCCATTGGTTTTTCTTACTGGCATTCAACTTTCTTACTTAAAAAAAAAAAACATAATTACTTATTAAAAAAGTATGCAACTGCATGTTGAATTTTACATTTTTTTAAAACAATTATCTGTTTTCTTTATACCAGTTGATTAGTTTCATTATTCCGTGCAAAAAAAGTATTAAGATATGATTACCAAAAACTGAATATTTTATAAGATATTTTACATTATTATTAACTGGCGTTCGGAACTCGAAAGTTTATTGCCACAAATACCAAATCTCGCCAATGTTCCCGTCCCTAAGCAAGATCCTTCCATTCGCGTCCCTCGTACCTCATTTCGTTAAGATCCATTCTAATATTATCTTCCCACCTACGTCTTGGTCTACCCAATGGTCTTTTCCCATTAGGTTTATCAATTAGTATTTTATATGCGGTTCGATCCTCACTCATACGCGCCACGTGGCCTGCCCATCTTAATCGGCGTGATTTTATTATACGTTAATTATATCTGGACTATTGTATAATCGATGTAATTCTACGTTATGCAGTTTTCTCCATTCGCTTGTCTCCTCATCGCGCTTCGCACCCATGATTTTTCGAAGTATTTTATTCTCGAATACTCTAAATTTTTTCTCGTCTTTTAACGTAAGTGACCACGTTTCGCTGCCATAAAGGACTACCGGTAAAATAATCGTTCTGTAAATTCTAATTTTTAAACGTTTAGACAACACTCGCGATCCGAGTAATTTATTAACCGAATAGAAGCAAGCATTCCTCAAATTAATTCTTTTCTTAAGCTCTTCTCTTATTTCATTAGTTTGGTTTAAAATCGAATCCAAATACTTAAAACTGCTGACCCGCTCAAACATTTTATCTCGAATGACCAAGCTTCCGCAATTATGAATACTCTGGATTCTATTAGTGATCATATATTTAGTTTTTTCAACGCTTACTTGCAACCCAAGTTCTTTCGTTTTATCTAATAAAGTTTTAGTGTTATCAATTAATGTTACTTTATTATCTCCAAGCAAAGCAATATCGTCCGCATATGTTAATAGCTGTGTTATACCGTTTAACCGCAGACCATTTTCACTTTTCTGCATTTCTTTAATAGCATATTCTAATACTAAATTAAACAAAAGAGGTGACAATGCATCCCCCTGCTTTAATCCGCTATGAATGTTAAAAGTTTCCGATATTTGGTTACCTATTTTTACTCTACCTCTAGAATCTTTTAAACAGATTTGAACCATGCTAACCAATTTTTTAGGAATCCCCAGCCGAATTAAAATTTCAAACATTTTCTCCCGTTTAATCGAATCATACGCTTTTTTGAAATCAATAAAAAGTTGATGTACCGGTTGACCAAATTCCCATTTTTTCTCCAAGATTTGCCGAATAGTAAAGATTTGATCTGTAGTCGATCTATTTCTTCTAAAACCGCATTGATGATCCCCACTTATTTCCTCTACATATGGTACAAGCCTCGTCAATAAAATGTTCGACAAAATTTTATAACAAGTAGGTAACAGTGAGATGCCCCGATAATTATTACAACTCATTTTGTCACCCTTTTTGAAAATCGGAATTATAATTGAATCTTTCCATTGTTCCGGCAATGCTTCTTTATTCCAAATTAAGATAATTAATTTCTGAATTTCCTCTATTAACCTACTTCCTCCCCATTTCATTAATTCCGCCGGAATCAGGTCGATGCCCGGTGCTTTATGATTTTTTAATTTTTTAATCGCGCTTTTTACTTCTGAAATTGTCGATTCGTTAATCAAAGGTTCCGCCGTGTGAAACTCAAAATTCTCTATTTCCCGGTCGCTTTCAGATTCAACATTCAATAACTGATCAAAATAATTTTTCCAAGTATTTAGTACTCCCGTTGAATTCGTAATTAAATTATTGTCCTCATCTTTTACCATTTTTGTCCTAGCTTGGAATCCCTTTCTAAAATTATTTATTCCCATGTACATACCGCGGACGTTACTGCTTTGACAATTTTCATCTATTTCTTCAGTTTTACGTTTTAAATATTGACGCTTTTTATTTTTAAACATATTATGAGTTGCTTGCCTAATATTAAGAAACTGATTCCGAGTTTCAGCCGTATTTTGAGTCAACCATGCGATACGCGCTTTGTTTCGTACTTTAACAGTTTTTACACATTCTTCGTCAAACCACGGTTTGTTTTTGTGTCTTTTACAAAAACCAACCGTGGCTTCCGCCGATTTTACTATCGAGTCGCGTACGTTTTCCCATTGTTTGTCAACCGCATTATCCTCCGATTCATTAATTTCCTTTAAGGCCGCGAATTTATTCGTTACTTCGACCGCGTATTTTGTTCCGTTCTCTCCCTTGGTAAGACTTTGCACATTTAGACGTTTGGAACCAATTAATTGCCCGTTAGTTTTGTTTAACGAAAGACGTTCTCTGATTTTGGCAATTACCAAAATGTGATCCGAGTCGCAATCCGCCCCCCTATAAGACCTAACATCGAGTACGTTTGTGTGGCGCCGTTTATCTGCAAGAACATGATCAATTTGGTTACGCGTATTTCCATCCAGGGAAATCCAAATTTGTTTATGGATATTTTTATGTCTAAAATATGTGCTTTTGACGATAAGATTTTTGCCGGTCGCAAAGTTAATCACTCTTACTCCGTTATCGTTACTTTCCTCGTGCAAGCTTTCAAGCCCGATCGTTGGTCTAAAAAAGTTCTCTTTACCGATCTTCGCGTTAAAATCCCCCAAGACTATTTTCATGTAATCATTCGGCAATTGGTCCACGAGGCGTTCAAGTTCCTCGTAGAATCCGTCTTTAATTTCGTCATCTTTATCTTCCGTCGGCGCGTGCACATTGATTATCGCGATCTTGTACCATCGGCCTTGCACAACGAGCAATCCTAGTCTTTCGTTTATAAATTTAACGTTTTTTACCGCCGACAAAATTTTCTTATTAATCATGAAACCGACGCCAAAACTATGGGTCTCCGACTCTCCATAGTGAAACGTATATGAACCCGCGATAAGTGAACCCTCCCCGGTCCATTTTGTTTCTTGCAACGCGACGACTTTTATCCCGTACTTTTCGACCTCTCCGACCATCGATTGGAACGCCCCAGGTCTGTAAAGACTTCGGACGTTCCACGTTCCCACTTTGATATCCCTCCCGCTTTTTGACTTTATGCGATATATTTATGAGATATTTTACATTTCATATCAAAAAATTTGTTAACTTCAAACCTTTATAACTCAACAAAAACTCTATAAAAACATATGTTAGTATAAGGTTTTGTGAAGCTTTTGAAATAACATACAAGAATATGTAAAAAAATCGGTAGTTCCGTTTAAGAAATTGAAGATGACCTTCACGTGACCTTCACATGACTATTCAAGGTCAAATCAATAACACGATCTTATGTACCCCTCGAAACCCTACAACTTTTGTTCGAAACATTTTTTTGTATCTCAAGTCGTTTCCAAGATAAAGAGCCCAGGTCGGACGTTAGACACCCTGTATATACATATATTATTCAATTTATTATTGACTGACATTAAAATCGGTCTAAATGATCTTGGAAAGTTGGTGTTACCAAAATATTTTCCAAAATATTCGACTGAAACATCAAGCAATCCCGATTTATTGTGAGGTATTGATTGACGTGATCTTTTCTAAACATATGATGACATTTAAATGTTCCTTGCATTTCTGCAGGAAAAACCACTATGATTTTGACATTATTCTGGATGTATGAGACCTAAAACAACTCGAATTTTACTTTCCGCTCGAGGTCAAAAAATCGCACTTTTTGGACATGTTGTGTGCTTCGGGTCGGGCATAAGGGGTCGCGCCAAATTAGGATAAGGATCCGGGGCGTCAGGGTTTGGATCGGGGTTATTGTATTAATTCACTTCACGTTCTCACTATCAAAGAACTTTTATTTGAACTAAACACTTGACGTTATCTTTATTTTCACAATATTACACTTTCTAGTTACTTAACTGGTTGAGCGGAAGCGATTACGTATAACTTCGCGAATTGCACGCGCGACTGCGATAAGATGTTATAGATCGCACGCGGTTAGCGAGGTTACTCTTAATTAACGACTCGAGAGCGACTGCCGGGCGCGCCTACTGCTTGGTTTTTATAGTATCGCTTTTTGGAAGTTCCTTGATCGAAAGGGGTGCCTGGCAACGGGCCCCCTCGGTCAAGAACCTAGGTGCAAGCGAAGTAAATTGAAAATCCTTCTGCTTTGCTTGCACGTTGAGCAATTTCGGTTCCGCGTGTATCTCGCAGCGTATGCATTTTTACGCGGTCAGTGCCCGTCGTCAAGCGGATGTAATATGAATAGTTATTTTTAAGAGTTTAACAAGGCTCTGTAATATAAATATAAATTTAACGTATAAGACGGGCAATAAGAGCCAAATCGCGGATGACAATGCGTTATCCTAACGAAACTAAATAATTTTCCGTTAGCATTAAATACCGGTGCACAAGGCACCAAATTTTACTTGGACACGGCCAAGATTTTTAAATATGAAATAATCTCATATTTGAGATTTAATTTCAATACCCCTTTAACCCCCGTACGGAAAATAAATAAATGAATGCAAGAGAAAAATATAGATCCGAAAGTCGCTGAATCAGGACCAGCAGTCGCCCGGCAAGCGAAAGGTCTCGGATTCGGTTCCCGATTCAGCGACTTTCGGATCTATATTTTTCTTTTGCATTCATTTATTTATTTTCCGTAGGGGGGTTAAAGGGGTATTGAAATTAAATCTCAAATATGAGATTATTTCATATTTAAAAATCTTGGCCGTGTCCAAGTAAAATTTGGTGCCTTGTGCACCGGTATTTAATGCTAACGGAAAATTATTTAGTTTCGTTAGGATAACGCATTGTCATCCGCGATTTGGCTCTTATTGCCCGTCTTATACGTTAAATTTATGAATAGTTATACCTTAATAGTTATATCTTTTGGGGTTTAACAAACATTCTCCTTTAAATATTATTTATAATAAGGTCATCAATACAGTTTAAATGTTTACACGACATATATACATACAGTTGTTAGCTAAACGTCTCAGTAGACATACGTGTTTTTACACATATTCAATTTTATAGTGATGACTATCATATATATTTTATTATAATGACATCAAAAAATCTTGCATTTTAACATTTAACGTTTGTAAGTTTCGCATATATATTTTTTACACATTTTTCTGTGTGTCTGTCTGTGGTCTTGAGTTAATTGTTTCTATAGTCTAATAACTATTATAAATTAATTTTATTTTTATTTTTATTGTATTTTATTTTTTAATTTATTTTATTTTACAAAAAGTGATAAATAAAAGGCCAACTTATCGAGCAATTATTAGAGTTGTTCAGTCAAATAAAATTTATTTCATGTATAAACTATTAAGCTACAATCATTCAATACTAAAACTTACGCAAAAATTACAGTCATTATAAAATCATAAAATAAACGTTTCAACCGCACGCGGTCTTCTTTAGTATAATTATTAAAAATATAAAATCATAAAAAAATTTACATAATGTCGAAAATTAATGTTAGTTCTTCAAGAATCGAGAATTTATAAGCAGTTAACGCGTGTTTCAATCCGTCATGTCCAACAAATGTTTGCCTCGATATGATCTTCGATTTTAATCAGATCTTGAAAAGTTTCATCGTTAATATGCAAGAAATTAAAACATTCCGTAGGCGCTGCGATTAATAAAAAATTAACGATTAACGTATGTCAAAATTAAAATATATATCCCCAACAATTAACAATATGCTTACTTGACATCGTTCTTCTTGACAATTTTAACCACGTTTTTTTGAAAAAGTTATTGAAGATGACACAAGACAAGACCAACAATATAAAAAGACACCTTATTTTAAACTCTACTTAGTCAAAGAATGTGCGTGTTTATATATGATCTAATACCTATGTTAATGTCCTATTTGTCTTATTATTATTTATTGTTCGCTAATTTATCCAAAATATCAAAATACGACTCGCTGAGTAACTCAGTATCTTTGTTTAAATTTAGCCCATTTTTTGTTCTTTAATATGTAGCATCTCAGAAATGAGTCTTTTATAATAATTATTTTCGTTGTCCAGAATCTTTGCGTTATCCCAATTAAATGTATGGTGTTCATTTTTTATGTGTTCAGAAATTACTGAATATTTCGTTGAGTCCAATCTGATATTATTTTTATGTTCTTTTAGTCTCGTCTGTAATTGCCTCTTCGTTTGGCCTACATAAGATGCATTACAATTATTGCAATTGATCTTATAAACCACATTCGAATTGCATGGATGTTTAGTTTTATCTTTCTGTGCTTTAATAATATTATCAAGTTTGTTGAGACATCTATATCCTACAATACACTCTGTATTTTTTACCGAGGAAACAATCATTTCTGAGATCCTATTTATATACGGAATGACAAAGAATTTTTTATTAACTGAGTCTTTTTTTATAATTTCTGTTCCTTCTATGTTAGCTTGTCTTTTTATAATGCTTTTTTTTATATATGATGTGTTCTATCCGATGATTAATTTTGTTAAAAATCAGCTCAAGAGGGTAACCATTGCTTATGAGTATATTAATGATTAACTCCAAATTTTTATTTAAAAAATGTGGGTGTGATAACAACAGACATCTGTCCACAAGGTTGTATATTATTCCAATTTTTTGGCATAATGGGTGGTTTAAATAAAATGATAAAGTTCTTTCTGAGAAGGTTTCTTTTTGATACCAGTCAATGTATATTGTGTTATTAATAATTTTAAGTGATAAATCTAAGAAATTCAAGCTACGATTAACCTCTTGTTCCACCGTGAATTTAAGTCTATCATGATAGTTATTAAAATTATTAACTATCTGAGTCATATTAATCATAGAAGTGACCAATATTATGTCATCTACATAACGGAAGTAAAACAAACATTTTAAATTTAACGCTTTAAGAACTGTATCTTCAAGATCTTGCATAACCAAGTCAGCTATAATTGGATAACGGAGACTCTATAGGGGTCCCAAAAGTCTGTTTGTAAATTATGCCATTAAATGTAAAATAAGTAGAGGTCAATATGAATTTTATACCACATATAAATTCGCTTTTCGGTATTCTAGTATTTGTTTCAATGTGATCCCATCTATCGTTAATCCCGTTAATCGCAAGATCTAGAGGTACGTTCGTAAATAAAGAAACCACATCTAAAGAAAACATCTTATCGTTCTCATCAATGTTTTTACCAGACAACATGCTGTACAAATCAAAACTATTATTGATATGACTTTTCGTTTTAGGTAGGCTAGTTTGTAAGATGTTTTGTAAAAACGAAGCCAGCGAGTATAAAGCTGTATCAACCGATGAAACTATGATTCTAACTGGCATTCTCCTTTAAATATTATTTATAATAAGGTCATCAATACAGTTTAAACGTTACACGACATATATACATACAGTTGTTAGCTAAACGTCTCATTGTCAGTAGACATACGTGTTTTCACACATATTCAATTTTATAGTGATGATTATCATATATATTTTATTATAATGACATCAAAAAATCTTGCATTTTAACATTTAACGTTTGTAAGTTTCGCATATATATTTTTTACACATTCTTCTGTGTGTTTGTCTGTGTTCCTGAGTTAATTGTTTCTATAGTTTAATAACAATTGTAAATTAATTTTTTTATTTTGTGACGACCCGTTTTGTCGTCACTAGAAGCCGCGCAAGCGCGAGGCCGACCGCCCGCCCGCACTCATACAAACGGCCCCTGTCGGGGCCACCACACGTCGAACACGTGGGAATTTGCCTTTTCGCCCCACCCGACCGAACCGCCCCACTCCAAGCTAGTTGGAGGGGGCTGACCGACGGGTATATAAGGCGGTACAGCCGAGACTTCGAAGAGTCCCGTCCTGGTCTCTTGAGCGTACTCAAGGACCACTCCTCACCTCCTAGCCATCCCGGGCGACGAGCGTTCTCGTCGCGTAAGCCGAGTGTCCTCGGTCACCGGATCCTCTCCGAACATCACCCCGGCCGACGAGCGTTCTCGTCGGGAAGGCCGAGTTTCCTCGGTCACCGGATCCTCTCCGAACAGCACCCCGGTCGACGAGCGTTCTCGTCGGGCAGGCCGAGCATTCTCGGTCCCCGGATCCTCTCCGAACATCACCCCGGTCGACGAGCGTTCTCGTCGGGCAGGCCGAGCGTCCTCGGTCACCGGATCCACTCCGAACATCACCCCGGCCGACGAGCGTTCTCGTCGGGAAGGCCGAGTTTCCTCGGTCACCGGATCCTCTCCGAACATCACCCCGGCCGACGAGCGTTCTCGTCGGGCAGGCCGAGCATTCTCGGTCCCCGGATCCTCTCCGAACATCACCCCGGTCGACGAGCGTTCTCGTCGGGCAGGCCGAGCGTCCTCGGTCACCGGATCCACTCCGAACATCACCCCGGCCGACGAGCGTTCTCGTCGGGAAGGCCGAGTTTCCTCGGTCACCGGATCCTCCGAGAGTCACCGACATCTTACGGAGCTCGCCCTTCTCAGGGCGCCCGAATCAAAGGCGGTTTACGGAGCTCGCCCTTTTCAGGGCGCTCGTATCCACGCCGCGTTGGGTAAATTTCGTCCGCCGCGCTACTATCTTAGTTATAAGTCGTGTCCGCGTCCGTATAATTTGGTCGCGTTTCACCCGTCGCGTTATTATTTGTAAACCTTAGTTATAAGTAGTGTCCGCGTCCGTATGATTTGGTCGCGTTTCGTCCGTCGCGTTATTATTTGTAAACCTTGGTTATAAGTCGTGCCCGCGTCCGTATGATTTGGTCGCGTTTCGTCCGTCGCGTTATTATTTGTAAACCTTAGTTATAAGTCGTGTCCATGTCCGTATGATTTGGTCACGCTTCGTCCGTTGCATTACTTGTATTCCTTAGTTATAAATCGTGTCCGCGTCCGTATAAGTTGGTCGCGGTCCGCACTTCCTGCGATTCCCCTCTGTACGCGTAGACTAGATAATAAGTCAACTCTCGAAGGGCGGCTTCAATAAACTCTGTTTTTACCAGAACGATTGGCGTGGTTATTGCGAACCTGAGTCTCCCCCTCTTCCCGAATCCTGGCACCGACGAGCCGATCCGTGGCGTCGGGAAAGGAGCCCCGTTACAATTTTTATTGTATTTTATTTTTTAATTTAATTTATTTTATTTTATAATAATTAAATGCTCTTTAATTCAAATAAAGTATTACAAATATAAGCGGCTAATAAAAGCAGATTCAACATCAAGGTTAAACAATTAATTTATTACATCTAATCCATGTATACTAATACAAAAAATACAGTTTAAATTAAAACTATAAAAATAGACTCGAAAATTGAAACAAATTAGGAAGCGAACGTTTCGATCCAATTTTTCGGATTTTCTTCAGCGCAGTATAAAAAGCAAAATTAAATTTAACAAAGTCTAAATGTTTTTAACGTATAAACGTCTAATAAACATATTTAAACGCCGTTACATCAGTAAACGAAATAAAACGTCGTAAGATTAATATGTGACTCTCGCTAAGCTATCACATTTACGTTACTGTGGGAAGCGATCCTCTTTAGTTTTCTGACTACGAGGTTGGCAGATGTTAGAATATAAAATATTAATCGCATCCTATAAATTAAAATAATTTTCTCAATACACCTCAATAATTATAAGATCTAAAGTCAAGTGCGTTATAAAACAATAATCTAACATATGGTATAAAAAAATGCTAATAAAAACTTACATGTATTTATGATGTGACAATATTTTAATTGTAACAGTAACAACGGTAACGCTAGTGAAATCCTCATGTCAGTAGAACGGCTCAGAGGAAACTGAAGCTCAGTTGGAAACGAAAAGTGACAAACAATTATAATCATTTTGTATTTGTTATTTAACCTTAGAGTTTAGATAGTCTCTTTATAGCTTCAATATAAATATCGGATAGATTTTCAGTATCAGTCTGTAAATTGAGACTATTATTTTATCTTTTTATGTATATCATTTCTGATACTGATCTTTTTCCGTAATAAATTTCTTTATCTAAAATATTAATGTTGTCCCAATCAAATTCATGGTTAAAATTAACGCGGTGGTCCGTTATTACTGATTTAGTATTAGTATTTCTAACAATGTGTTTCCTATGTTCAGAAATTCTTGTGGTCAGTCTTCTACTAGTCTGGCCCACGTAAGAAGCGTCGCAGTTTGAACAATTAATTTTGTAAACAACGTTTGTATTATTCATTGTAGAAATAGTATCTTTATGTACTCGTATGTATTTATTTAATTTATTAAAACTAAAGAAGAATAATTTAATATTCATGTTCCTAATAATATTTCTAAATTGTTCCGTCAATCCGGGTAAAAATGGAATAGTGAAAAAAGACGTTTTTTCACTATTATTATTATTATTATTGTTGTAACCGTTAGTTGTGGTATTTTTTAATTTTTTGAATAAAATTAATAGACGTTGGTTAATAGTATTAAAGATCACGTCAAGCGGATAACAGTTTTCTAAAAGTATGTTGACAACGGTAACGAGATTTTTATAATGAAATCGTGAATGTGACAATAAAATTGTTCTATCCACTAGACCGTATATAGTTCCTCTCTTTTGACACAAAGGATGCTGAGACAAGTAGTATAAATATCTCCCCGAGAATGTCGGCTTGTGATACCAATCAGTGATTATCTTGTTGTTTTCTAAAATTAGTGTCAAATCTAAAAAGTTTATTTTATTATTATCGTCAGTTTCCAGAGTGAATTGGAGTCTATTGTGATAAGAATTAAAAGTCATAAGTGTGTGGTCAATTAAAGTTAATGGAACAGTCAATACAATGTCGTCAACATATCTAAAGTAAATCGGGGGTGTGAATTTTAATAATCGTAATGATTTATTCTCAAGATCTTGTAAAACTAAATCTGCAATCACTGGTGAGAGAGGAGAACCCATGGGCGTTCCAAAGGTTTGGCGGTAGATAACGTTATTAAAAATAAAAAAGGTAGAATTTAAAACTAAGCTTATTCCATTTAAAAATTCTGATTTTGATAAGTCACAATTCTTAGAAATAAATTCCCATCTGGAGGAAATACTTTCAAGAGCCAAATCAATAGGAACGTTAGTGAATAGTGAGACAACATCTAACGAGATTAATTTAAATTCATTCTTAATGTGAATCTGTGACAATTTTTTTACTAGTTCGAAACCGTTGTCAACACGACCTTCAGGCACTGGAAGGCTTTTAACTATAATCTTGTGCAGGAAATTCGCTAAGTTATACAGAGGAGTGTCCACCGATGACACTATTAATCTGAACGGGCAGTTTTCTTTATGGACTTTAGGCAAGCCATATGCCCTGGGAAGAGTTCCATCAGTAAATAACAAAAGTCTGTATTAAAAATAAATTAATACAATTGTCGCTCGTATATTGAAAACAAAGTGATAAATATAAGGCCAACTTATCGAGCTGAATATTCGAGATGTTCAGTCAACTACCATTTATTACATGAATAAATTATAAAACTACAGTCATTATATTAAAACTAACGCAAATTACAATCATTCTATAAACGTTTCGACCGCACGCGGTCTTCTTCAGTATAATTATTGAAATATAAATTCTTACAATTCACATAATATCGAAATTTAATTATAGTTATTCAGAATCAAGAGTTTTTGAGCAATTAACGCGTGTTTCAATCCGTCCTGTCCAACAATGTTCGCCTCGATATGATCCCTGATTTTGTTCAGATCTCGGATAGTTTCATCGTTAATATGCGAGAAATTAACCCGTTCCGTAGGCGCTGCGATTAATAAAAAATTACCGATCAACGTATGTCCAAATTATAATATGTATCCCCTACAATTGGTAGTATGCTTACCTATCATCGTTCTTCTTGACAATTTTGCTACTTATTAACAGTTATTAAGGATGACACATAACAAACCAACAATACAGAAAGACAGCTCATTTTAAACTCTACTTGATCGGAGAGCGTGCGTGTTTATATATGATCTAATATCTATGTTTTACTCGTTAATGTCCTATTTGTCCTATTATTATTTCTTGTTCGCTAATATATCCAAAATATCAAAATACGACTCGCTAAGTAACTCAGTATCTTTGTTTAAATTTAGTCCATTTTTTGTTCCTTGATATGTAGCATCTCAGAAATGAGTCTTTTATAATAATTATTTTCGTTGTCCATGATCTTAACATTGTCCCAATTAAAAGTATGATGTTCATTTATTATGTGTTCAGAAATTACTGAATGTTTCGTTGAGTCCAATCTAATATTATTTTTATGTTCTTTCATTCGCGTCTGCAATTGCCTCTTTGTTTGGCCTACATAAGATGCATTACAATTATTGAAACTGATCTTATAAACCACATTCGAATTGCATGGATGTTTAGTTTTATCTTTCTGCGCTTTAATAATATTATCCAGTTTGTTGAGACATCTATACCCTACCATACAATTTTTATTTTTTACCGAGGAAACAATCATTTCTGAGATCCCATCTATATACGGAATGACAAAGAATTTTTTATTGACCGAGTCATTTCCTATACTTTTTTGTTCTTTCTATGTTGGCCTGTCTCTCTATAATGCTCCCCTTAGATATGATGTGTTCTATCCGATGATTAATTTTGTTAAAAATCAGATCAAGAGGGTAACCATTGCTTCTGAGTATATTAATAATTAACTCCAAATTTTTATTAAAAAATAGTGGATGTGATAGCAATAGACATCTGTCTACAAGGTTATATATTATTCCAATTTTGTGGCATAATGGGTGGTTTGAATAAAATGATAACGTCCTTCCTGAGAAGGTTTCTTTTTGATACCAGTCTATATATATTTTGTTATTAATAATTTTAAGTGATAAATCTAAGAAATTCAAGCTATGGTTAACCTCTTGTTCGACCGTGAATTTAAGTCTTTCATGATAGTTGTTAAAATTATTCACAATCTGAGTCATATTAGTCATAGAGGTGGCCACTATTATGTCATCCACATAACGAAAATAAAACAAACATTCCAAATTCAACGCTTTGAGAACTGTATCCTCAAGATCTTGCATAACCAGGTCTGCAATAATTGGTGATAACGGTGACCCCATAGGGGTCCCCAAACGTCTGTTTATAAATTATGTCATCAAATGTAAAATATGTAGAAGTCAATATGAATTCTATACCCCCCAAAAATTCGTTTTTCGGTATTTTAGTATTTATTCCAATGTAATCCCATCTATCGTTAATACCGTCAATCGCAAGATCCAGAGGAACGTTCGTAAACAAAGACACCACATCCAAGGAAAACATCCTATCATTCTCATCAATCTTTTTACCAGACAATATGCTGTACAAATCAAAACTATTATTAATATGACTTTTCGCTTTGGGTAGGCTAGTTCGTAAGGTGTTTTGTAAAAACGAAGCCAGCGAGTATAGAGCTGTATCAACCGATGAAACTATGATTCTAACTGGATAGTTTTCCTTATGGATTTTAGGTAATTCATACGCTTTTGGAAGGAGAGAATCACTACAACGTAATTTATAATATTCGTTTTTTGAAATATAATCTTCCTTAAGCCATCTCTTCAACAAATCATTCAAATCGTTCTCTATTTTTTTGCACGGATTTTTTTTAACAATAGTGTAAGTGTTGACATCTTTTAAAACGTTTTCCATTTTGTTAATATAATGAGATCTTTCCATTGCCACCGTAGCATTACCCTTGTCCGCGCGTGTGAATAGAACATTCGGATTGTCTTTACAAAATTTTATTAAATCTCTGTGTGCACCAAGTAATTTTTGTTGACTTACGTCATTTTTATCCTTCGTGTTTAGAAGTTGTGCAAATTTTGGAACCGCGATATTTCTGATCGTTGTGAGATTATTAATATTATTTCGTTTGCTATTACTCTCTATGTCCTTGATGAATTCATGTATCGCTGTTTTTTTACTAATATTCGGAAGACAGAATTTATCACCCATTTGCAACAGATTAGAAACGTTAGGCGGAATGTCTGTGTTGGAAAGATTAACAAACCATTTTTTATTAGTATTTTCCAAAGGGTTAATTGTATCATTGAGAAATTTATTGGCTTCTATGTGTATATTGATCTCCTTGGCATCATTAGTGATTGCCCTGAGAGAATTTTGTGATATTTTCGTCGGTTGTGAAGTTTCAAAATGTAAAGAACAATGTATATCTATAGGTTTGATGCTGTTGATATACTTATAGTGTTGTTTTCTCTTAAGCCAATTGAATTTCTTTTCGTGTGCAGTAACCAATCTGTTGTGGCAATTTTTAAAAGCAATGTTATGATGTTCGAAAATTCTATTCCACGCGAGTACAGGTAAACGATTAAATAACCCGCTGGTGAGATGAAAAATCCTATTTTGTAATGACTCTACCTGTCTATGCAAATCAAAGATTTCAATGCTCATCGCATTTGTTTTAAATTTGTACAACATACTATCTAGTCTTCTGATCGATCTGTGATGAGAAACGTTAAATTTAATGCGGCAAAAGCCTTCTAAATGTGTAGGAAAAGTATCGCCATTTTTACAATTTCTTAAAAATTCCAATTTTGCTCTCGCTCTTATTAACAAGTAATTCGCATTAATCCATTGTTTAAAATAATCTGCGGTTATTCTTCCAAAAACTCTATGAATAAAATTAAAATTAAAATAGTAATCAGTCCGTTTTGTGTTAAATTGACGCATTGTAAGGCCAGCGTATATTAAAAATAAATTAATACAGTTGTCGCTCGTATATTGAAAACAAAGTGATAAATATAAGGCCAACTTATCGAGCTGAATATTCGAGATGTTCAGTCAACTACCATTTATTACATGTATAAATTATAAAACTACAGTCATTATATTAAAACTAACGCAAATTACAATCATTCTATAAACGTTTCGACCGCACGCGGTCTTCTTCAGTATAATTATTGAAATATAAATTCTTACAATTCACATAATATCGAAATTTAATTATAGTTATTCAGAATCAAGAGTTTTTGAGCAATTAACGCGTGTTTCAATCCGTCCTGTCCAACAATGTTCGCCTCGATATGATCCCTGATTTTGTTCAGATCTCGGATAGTTTCATCGTTAATATGCGAGAAATTAACCCGTTCCGTAGGCGCTGCGATTAATAAAAAATTACCGATCAACGTATGTCCAAATTATAATATGTATCCCCTACAATTGGTAGTATGCTTACCTATCATCGTTCTTCTTGACAATTTTGCTACTTATTAACAGTTATTAAGGATGTACAAATTCAAAACAAATGCGATGAGCATTGAAATCTTTGATTTGCATAGACAGGTAGAGTCATTACAAAATAGGATTTTTCATCTCACCAGCGGGTTATTTAATCGTTTACCTGTACTCGCGTGGAATAGAATTTTTGAACATTATAACATTGCTTTTAAAAATTGCCACAACAGATTGGTTACTGCACACGAAAAGAAATTCAATTGGCTTAAGAGAAAACAACACTATAAGTATATCAACAGCATCAAACCTATAGATATACATTGTTCTTTACATTTTGAAACTTCACAACCGACGAAAATATCACAAAATTCTCTCAGGGCAATCACTAATGATGCCAAGGAGATCAATATACACATAGAAGCCAATAAATTTCTCAATGATACAATTAACCCTTTGGAAAATACTAATAAAAAACTGGTTTGTTAATCTTTCCAACACAGACATTCCGCCTAACGTTTCTAATCTGTTGCAAATGGGTGATAAATTCTGTCTTCCGAATATTAGTAAAAAAACAGCGATACATGAATTCATCAAGGACATAGAGAGTAATAGCAAACGAAATAATATTAATAATCTCACAACGATCAGAAATATCGCGGTTCCAAAATTTGCACAACTTCTGAACACGAAGGATAAAAATGACGTAAGTCAACAAAAATTACTTGGTGCACACAGAGATTTAATAAAATTTTGTAAAGACAATCCGAATGTTCTATTCACACGCGCGGACAAGGGTAATGCTACGGTGGCAATGGAAAGATCTCATTATATTAACAAAATGGAAAACGTTTTAAAAGATGTCAACACTTACACTATTGTTAAAAAAAATCCGTGCAAAAAAATAGAGAACAATTTGAATGATTTGTTGAAGAGATGGCTTAAGGAAGATTATATTTCAAAAAACGAATATTATAAATTACGTTGTAGTGATTCTCTCCTTCCAAAAGCGTATGGATTACCTAAAATCCATAAGGAAAACTATCCAGTTAGAATCATAGTTTCATCGGTTGATACAGCTCTATACTCGCTGGCTTCGTTTTTACAAAACACCTTACGAACTAGCCTACCCAAAGCGAAAAGTCATATTAATAATAGTTTTGATTTGTACAGCATATTGTCTGGTAAAAAGATTGATGAGAATGATAGGATGTTTTCCTTGGATGTGGTGTCTTTGTTTACGAACGTTCCTCTGGATCTTGCGATTGACGGTATTAACGATAGATGGGATTACATTGGAATAAATACTAAAATACTGAAAAACGAATTTTTGGGGGGTATAGAATTCATATTGACTTCTACATATTTTACATTTGATGACATAATTTATAAACAGACGTTTGGGACCCCTATGGGGTCACCGTTATCACCAATTATTGCAGACCTGGTTATGCAAGATCTTGAGGATACAGTTCTCAAAGCGTTGAATTTGGAATGTTTGTTTTATTTTCGTTATGTGGATGACATAATAGTGGCTACCTCTATGACTAATATGACTCAGATTGTGAATAATTTTAACAACTATCATGAAAGACTTAAATTCACGGTCGAACAAGAGGTTAACCATAGCTTGAATTTCTTAGATTTATCACTTAAAATTATTAATAACAAAATATATATAGACTGGTATCAAAAAGAAACCTTCTCAGGAAGGACGTTATCATTTTATTCAAACCACCCATTATGCCACAAAATTGGAATAATATATAACCTTGTAGACAGATGTCTATTGCTATCACATCCACTATTTTTTAATAAAAATTTGAAGTTAATTATTAATATACTCAGAAGCAATGGTTACCCTCTTGATCTTATTTTTAACAAAATTAATCATCGGATAGAACACATCATATCTAAGGGGAGCATTATAGAGAGACAGGCCAACATAGAAAGAACAAAAAGTATAGGAAATGACTCGGTCAATAAAAAATTCTTTGTCATTCCGTATATAGATGGGATCTCAGAAATGATTGTTTCCTCGGTAAAAAATAAAAATTGTATGGTAGGGTATAGATGTCTCAACAAACTGGATAATATTATTAAAGCGCAGAAAGATAAAACTAAACATCCATGCAATTCGAATGTGGTTTATAAGATCAGTTGCAATAATTGTAATGCATCTTATGTAGGCCAAACAAAGAGGCAATTGCAGACGCGAATGAAAGAACATAAAAATAATATTAGATTGGACTCAACGAAACATTCAGTAATTTCTGAACACATAATAAATGAACATCATACTTTTAATTGGGACAATGTTAAGATCATGGACAACGAAAATGATTATTATAAAAGACTCATTTCTGAGATGCTACATATCAAGGAACAAAAAAATGGACTAAATTTAAACAAAGATACTGAGTTACTTAGCGAGTCGTATTTTGATATTTTGGATATATTAGCGAACAAGAAATAATAATAGGACAAATAGGACATTAACGAGTAAAACATAGATATTAGATCATATATAAACACGCACGCTCTCCGATCAAGTAGAGTTTAAAATGAGCTGTCTTTCTGTATTGTTGGTTTGTTATGTGTCATCCTTAATAACTGTTAATAAGTAGCAAAATTGTCAAGAAGAACGATGATAGGTAAGCATACTACCAATTGTAGGGGATACATATTATAATTTGGACATACGTTGATCGGTAATTTTTTATTAATCGCAGCGCCTACGGAACGGGTTAATTTCTCGCATATTAACGATGAAACTATCCGAGATCTGAACAAAATCAGGGATCATATCGAGGCGAACATTGTTGGACAGGACGGATTGAAACACGCGTTAATTGCTCAAAAACTCTTGATTCTGAATAACTATAATTAAATTTCGATATTATGTGAATTGTAAGAATTTATATTTCAATAATTATACTGAAGAAGACCGCGTGCGGTCGAAACGTTTAGAGAATGATTGTAATTTGCGTTAGTTTTAATATAATGACTGTAGTTTTATAATTTATACATGTAATAAATGGTAGTTGACTGAACATCTCGAATATTCAGCTCGATAAGTTGGCCTTATATTTATCACAAAGTCTGTATTCATTAGTTGAAATAACCTTAGAATTTTTCCAACGAACTAATAAGTCATGAAGACTGTTTATCAATTTCCTAATAGGGTCTTTTTTAACCAACGTATACGTATTATTATCTTTCAACAAGTCTTCAATACTTTGTATATATTTATCTTTATCCAACGCTACCGTTATATTTCTTTTATCCGCACGTGTAAGGATAAGATTTTTATTTTCTTTTAAGAAATTATTAGTAATGTGATTTAAATGTAAAAGCGTATTATTTGCTTCATTCGTAGGATAAGAATAAGTCGAAATAGATTTTATCACATTACTTGTTCGATTTCTTATAATTGTACGTTCTCTAACTGGTAATTTTCTAATATTATTTTCAATGTTCTTAACAAACTCTATCGTTAAATTAGTTCTGTTGTCAATAGGTAAACTAAAATTACTCCCCAACTGTAAAAAAACATTGGATATTATCGGGAATATTAATTAAAGACTTGTTGATAAACCATTTATCTTTCAACTGTTTTAAATCTTGACATGTATTGTTGAAAGAGGACGGATCTATTTTAACGTCCGTTATTCTATCCGAGGTATTCCGCGTTACTTCGTTATTATTAAAAGAAACATAATTAGGACATGATTGTATTGGTAGCTTAAGTTTTAAATCTAAATTATTATTATCTAATAATTAAAGACGCGGGTTCGATTCCCGCTTCAGCGACTTTTCGGACCTATATTTTTCTCGCTTATTTCTCCATATGTAAGTTTCGAAATTAATTTATATGTGGAACTTTGGGATCTCAAATTGAGATACAGTTCCGTTTAATTAATTTTTCGTTTCGTTTCCTTGGCTCTATTGCCCAGCTTAGAAGACAGCATACTTATATTATTTATATTGAGAGCCGATAAAAATATTTATTTCTGAGTTTATTCACGCCTTGGGCTAATCACGGCGGTATTTACTAACATCTACTAAAAAGGCAAATGAAAAATATAGGATCGAAAGGGTCTGAATAGCTTAGTTGGTAAGAGCAGTCGCCCGGAAAGTGAAAGACGCGGGTTCGATTCCCGCTTCAGCGACTTTTCGGACCTATATTTTTCTCGCTTATTTCTCCATATGTAAGTTTCGAAATTAATTTATATGTGGAACTTTAGGATCTCAAATTGAGATACAGTTCCGTTTAATTAATTTTTCGTTTCGTTTCCTTGGCTCTATTGCCCAGCTTAGAAGACAGCATACTTATATTAACTAAATTATTATATTGATAATTATAGTGTTTCGGTTTTATGTCACAAATGTTTAGTTTTTTCTGTAATAAGAAATTAAATTTTTTATCGTATCTATTATTTTCTTTTAAAAAATTTTTTTTTTTTTTTTTTTTTTTTGATTTTGAGCCGTTCATAACATATATACATC
>NW_028190675.1:0-63381 GCF_048542155.1 Nylanderia fulva
ATCAATATGTGTATGTGTGTACACGCGCGCACATTTGTACGTATTTATTTAATTATTGGATAGTTGAGAGTACTTAATTGATAAAAAATTATGACAATAATAATCCTTGTTTTTTTTTTCTTATTATTTACTCAGATTTTTTTGTCTATCTTATAAGATAAACACTTTAGAGATTGAATATTTCAAGTAAACTAATTGTAAGTAAATTTCACATTAATGCATATAGATGTTTAATCATGAATGTACTGAATAAGTACACAAGACGAACAGTGAGTGAGTGAGTGAGAATGAGAGAGTGTGTGTGTGTGTGCGTGTGTGTGTGAGAAAGAGAGAGAGAAAGAGAGAGAGAGAGAGAGAGAGAGAGAGAGAGAGAGAGAGAGAGAGAGAGAGAGAGAGAGAGAGAGAGAGAGAGAGAGTTAGCCAACATAACCCCGCACGCTGCCGATATGGTGGAGCGCCACTATCGCCATCTGTTGTAAAACGTGCGAGATGGACAAAATTACCACTACATGCATCTTGCATGTGTTGTGTACGTGTGATATATGTGTGCGCATGTGTTGTATACGTGTGAATACGTGTAGCACGATACTACTATGTATGCGTGGTCGATGATGATAATGATGATGATAATGATGATAATGATGATGATAATGATGACGGGGACGTTTCTTAATAGAAATTTTTCATATTTCGACTTTGCATTTATATATCTCTGCTTACAAATCACGTAGAGCAGAAATAAAGACACTTTTATTATATAATTCGAACTCAATCTATCGATTAAGTCTAGTATAAACTCGATTGCTTCAGCCATTATTGAGGATTCGAAATATTATAAAGATTCAAATGTCCGACTCGCGTTAAGATACACGGTGTCTCCGCTACGCCCTTAACTGGTCGCGAGACACTACCGTGTCTCTTGATTGATGACACAATAATTCTAAATCGAGTATTCTTCTTGTGTATTTTTGAGAGACCATAGCATTTTGGGAGAAGGGAGTCGCTAGAACGTAGTGAAAAATATTCTTTGTTGGAAATATATCCTTTTTTTTGCCATTTTTTGAGAGTGTCGTTTAGTTCTTTTTCTATATTCTCGGATTAGTTATATGATTTTTGCACTCAGCGTTGGACTGTTCGTGTCGAGCTATGCTTGATGATTTGAATTTAATGTCATCGTATTTCGCCTTTTTATTTTTGACATCAATTTTTAATTTACCATACTTGACACGATATTGCGACTTATTATTATAATTTTATTTTTATTTTTATTTATATTTATCTAATTATCATAACAATTACTGCGCACTAAAGAAGACCAAGTACAGGTCGAAGCGTTTGTCAAATGGTTTTTTCAAATTAAAAAATTTTTTTCCAAGAATTAATAAAATTTTTTTGCTTGTTACACATGGCCTAATATTATTTAATAATTTATCATTGTGTTTGTTTATATACGAGCTTAAGCATTGTTAGAGATTAGTTGATTTGTAGGGTAATTATTATTGTGTTTATTGTATATATATATATATATATGAAAGTATGTATGTATGTATGTATGTATATATATACACAGGATGTCCCGCAACGTGATGTCCACAATAAAACTTCGTATTCTTGAAATTATTCTAAAAATAAAGATGATTTCGAAATTTTCAAGATTTTCTCCATCTATAAATTTTTTGCGATATTTTAATGAAACCCCCTTCTTTCTTATATATATACATATATATATATATATATATATATATACATATATATATATATATATATATACATATACATATACACACACACGCACACACGCGCGCGCGCGTAATATCGCGCGTTAGTATAAAATATCTTTTCCCAGAACGATTTGCATGTGCGTTCTGGTTATATTTTATATCAGAGACAATTTATTCGTCTGCTAATTGCAAATATCTTCTCCCAGAACTATTTGCATGTGCGTTTTGGTTATTAAAAAAAGATATTTTATATCAGAGACGATTTATTCGTCTGCTAGTTGCTTCTAAAATATCTTCTCCCAGAACGATTTGCATGTGCGTTCTGGAAGATATTTTATGCAAGACTTATTTATTCGTAAACTGTTTCTTTACATCAGATACGGTTTATGTATCCTCTGCTTAGTATAAAAATAAAACATTTATATTAAAACTTTATTGTATAATATAATATAGTTTGAATAAGATATAGATTTATAAACAAGAGACTGCATTTATTTTTCAAAAATCTTCTTTTGATAATTATATAATAACTGATACATTTAATTTTTTTAACAATATTTTAACATTATTCTTTTTTGCAGGCAACGGATGCTAAAGCTAAAGAGACAAGAGAAAAATGATTCCAGGTATAGCACATCTAAGGATATTAACAATAAATCCATCGGTAATCAGAAATCAGCGGAATTACTATCCGATACAATGGATTCGAAAGTTAGTATCCAATCGTTAATACCCGCGATGCAATGCCTGGAGTCAAATTCAAATACAGGTACGTGTAGTAAAAATGTCGAACTTTGCGAAGATAACAATCATTTTATTATCGAGAATAGCCCTCTGGATATAAATAATATCCAGGAAAGCATGCCTCAAAGGCGTCGCATTGTCGACTTTTCTCATATGTGGAATAAACTTCAGAGATCATTTAATAATCATATGAAAGAAATAGAGTGCCAATTTAAAGATTGGAAACTCATAAAAACTAAAATCGAAGGCCAAGAGAAAAATGATTCTAGGAATAGCACATAGAAGAATACTAGCAATGAATCCATCGATTTTCAAAAATCGGTGGAATTATTCTCCGATATGATGGATTCAAAAGTTAGTATTCAAAAAGTGCAATGCTTAGATTCAAGTTCAGAAACAGATGTGTGTAATAAAAATGACGAACTTTGCAAAAATAACAATCATTTTGTTATCGAGAATAGCCCTCTGGATATAAATCATATCCAGGAAAGCATGCCTCAAGGGCGTCGCATTGTCAATTTTTCTTATATGTGGAATGAACTCCAGAGATCATTCAATAATCATATGAAAGAATTAGAATGCCAATTTAAAGATTGGAAAGTCATAAAAACTAAAACCGAAGGCTAAGAGGAAAATGACTCTAAGAATAGCACATATGAGAATACTAGCAATGAATCCATCGATTTTCAAAAATCGGTGGAATCGGATTCCGATACAATAGATTCTAAAGTTAGTACTCAGAAAGTGCAATGCCTGGAGTCAATTTCTGAAACAGATATTTGTAATAAAGATGTCAAACTTTGCGAAGATAATTATTTTGTTATCGAGAATGACCTTCTGGATTAAAATTGTATCCAGGAAAGCTTGCCTGAAGGCCGACGCATTGTTGACTTTTCTCATGTATGGAAAGAACTCCAGAGATTATTCAATAATCATATAAAATGAATAGAGTGCCAATTTAAAGATTGGAAACTCATAAAAACTAAAACCAAAAAGTTTAAGGCGCGTTTTACTTTCAAGTGCCAAATGTGCAATACTGAAGCCAAATTCTGGTCAGAACCCAAAGATCCAAAAATATTAAGCATTGATATGGCTGCTGCAGTAGGAACTATTACAGTGGGAATTGGCTATGCCCAATTAGAAGAGCTGTGTGCAGTTATGAATATTCAATGTATGTCCGATAAAAGTTATATTCAAAATCGAGATATGTTAGTAGACGAGTTTAAAAAAACAGCCATGGAAAATATGAAAATGGCTGGCCAAACTGAAAAGCAACTGGCTCTCGAAAGGAACGATGTTATAAACGGTATTCCGTACA
The DNA here is from genome assembly GCF_048542155.1 of Nylanderia fulva. NCBI lineage: Eukaryota > Metazoa > Arthropoda > Insecta > Hymenoptera > Formicidae > Nylanderia > Nylanderia fulva. The sequence continues at coordinate 3,784 of NW_028190675.1, forward strand.
TAACTGTAATAGCTGATGGTAGTTGGAGTAAAAGATTGTACGGCCACGCCTACGATTCTCTTTCCGGTGTTGGTACTTTAATTGGTTACTACACAAAAAAAGTTCTTTTTGTCGGTATCCGCAATAAATATTGCACGATATGCGATGTAGCGGAACAAAACGGAATCGAACCAAAAAACCATAAATGATATAAAAATTTCGATCGTAACGCAAGCTCCACAAGTATGGAGAACGACGCCATTGCAGAAGGCTTTAAAAGTAGCCTGGAAATGCATGAATTAATTTTTAGAACAGTTATTGCCGATGGCGATAGCAGCGTCTATCAGGCTATCATTGATAGCAGACCATATCGGGAAGAAATGGTGAACGTGAAAAAAATAAAATGCACCAATCATTTGCTTTACAATCTATGCAAAAAGCTGCAGGCGGTAGCAGGGACAACTCAGCCAAAAATGCAAAGAAAGCGCGATTTTGTCCAGTTACGAAATGTTGTAAAGAACAATGTTATGAACATACGAACAGAAGTGATAGAAACAATTGATTTACGAAATAAACAAGAGCAACCTCACCATGATAAAGCTAGAGAATTACAAAAAGATATATTAAACATTCCTAGTCATATATTTGGTGAACATAAACGATGTAAGGAACGCGGTCGTATATGTGACCTTGATGAAACAAAGAAAAATTATGTATCGTTTCTCAATTTAAGTTACACGATCTTTACCAAAGAGTAGAGAAGGCTATCATATATTTAAGCGCTTATTCCGACGGTTTGTTGTACAAATACACCAACAATCCTGTAGAGTCGTTCAATTCGATAATCTGCAAAGAAATTGCTGGTAAGCGCATTAATTTTAATAACCGAGGCTCTTACAATGCTAGAGTTGCGGGGGCAGTTTTGCAACATAATTGGAAACAAGGTATTACGGAAATGCATAAAAGCATGGATAAAATGTTCCTCCTACTATCGAGATTCTGGAAAAGCGACGACAAATTAAAGTTGCAAGAACTAGAGAATCTCGGAAAATGAATGGACGGCAAAAATGTAAAAGGAAGTCAGGAACAGATTGTCATTACGGTCCGCAATCACAAAAACCTGATCTTCTACCCGAAGTTTTTGAACAACTTCGACAAAATCATTTGGAAAAGTTGTTTGAAAATGGGAAAAATTGGAGACAAATTGAACGTAATACAATAGAGCAAAGTGATTCAGATTTGTGGCATTCACTGAGACAGGAACTGTTGACGGCGTCTAATTTTGAAATTTTATGTCGCATGAGACCGACAACGTTTTGCGCCGCAACCGTAAAAAACATTTTATTTCCTCTCTCTATTGATACTGCGGCTATGAAATATAGTCGCAAAATGGAAAAAATTGCGAGAAAAAAATTGGCTGTAACATTAAAAAAGGAGATAAAAATTTGCGGATTGTTTATTGATATTAAAAATCCGTGTTTGAGTGCTTCTTCAGACGGGCTCGTAGATGAAGATGGTTTGGTAGAAATAAAATGTCCACTATCAGCTGAGCATTTAACAGCGGAAGAAGCCATAAAAATATTGCCCCATTTGAAAGGCATCTTTGATAAGAAAACTCCATATAAGATGAATCAAAATCACCGATTTTTCTATAAAATTCAAGGCCAGTTAAATATAACGCAGCAAGATTATTGTATCTTCGCTGTGTGGACGCCAAAAAGCTTGAAAATAGTACGTGTTAATAGGGACACTGTATTTTGGAGTAATCAAATGCTGCCCTTTTTAACACGTTTCTATTACGATTGCATGCTGCCGGAAATCTTGGATAGTCGGCATAATCGACATATGCCAATTAGAAATTCAAGCTATATAATAGAAGCTCAACAAGAAGTAGCTAAAAAAAGAAAACGAACAAGTCTTCCACATAATTATATTAAAATAAACAACCCAATTATTGTTGTAGATAAGGAAAAATTAACGTACGCCATAATGACGGAAAGGAAGTTAGAACAATGTAGCAAAATAAATGTATAATATATATGCAAACAAGATGCACTTATATATCGCATAAATGTAGATGCACCGTGCGAAATCCATTGTATACACTACAACAGCGTTATCAGGATAAATGTAATGTAAGACAATGTGTGTGTGTGTGTCAGAAGACAAGACAGCATGAGAGAGACGAAGATAATATGATTGTCTGTCCTTGTCTAACTGCACGATTGCAGCTCCCTTTATCGCGACATCGCGCAACTAATTTTCTGTTCTGTTTTATTCCTAAATGTCATTTTGCACATACACATGTGAATGAAATATTCCACAATCGAGATCTTTTTTATTAGACTTCTAAACTTATTACTGTAAGTTCACTAATATTCCTTTATGCAATCTTTTGGAGGAAGCGGTCTTATTTTGTACGTTAAATTGTGAAACTTTTATACAAGCAAATATCAAGAGACACGGTAGTGTCTCGCGACCAGTTAAGGGCGTAGCGGAGACACCGTGTATCTTAACGCGAGTCGGACATTTGAGTCTTTATAATATTTCGAATCCTCAATAATGGCTGAAGTAATCGAGTTTATACTAGACTTAATCGATAGATTGAGTTCGAATTATATAATAAAAGTGTCTTTATTTCTGCTCTACGTGATTTGTAAGCAGAGATATATAAATGCAAAGTCGAAATATGAAAAATTTCTATTAAGAAACGTCCCCGTCATCATTATCATCATCATTATCATCATCATTATCATCATCGACCACGCATACATAGTAGTATCGTGCTACACGTATTCACACGTATACAACACATGCGCACACATATATCACACGTACACAACACATGCAAGATGCATGTAGTGGTAATTTTGTCCATCTCGCACGTTTTACAACAGATGGCGATAGTGGCGCTCCGCCATATCGGCAGCGTGCGGGGTTATGTTGGCTAACTCTCTCTCTCTCTCTCTCTCTCTCTCTCTCTCTCTCTCTCTCTCTCTTTCTCACACACACACGCACACACACACACTCTCTCATTCTCACTCACTCACTCACTGTTCGTCTTGTGTACTTATTTAGTACATTCATGATTAAACATCTATATGCATTAATGTGAAATTTTCTCTAAAGTGTTTATCTTATAAGATAGACAAAAAAATCTGAGTAAATAATAAGAAAAAAAAACAAGGATTATTATTGTCATAATTTTTTATCAATTAAGTACTCTCAACTATCCAATAATTAAATAAATACGTACAAATGTGCGCGCGTGTACACACATACACATATTGATATTAAAGAGATTGAAGGAGAGGAAGGAGAAGATAAAAATTTAAATATTCACATATATTTTCAAATATTATATATGAATTTATAGTTTACATATCTAATTAATAATGAATTTCTAATTATATTAAACATATCAAAATAAAGACATACATGTATTTATCAAATGAATAAAATTATTGAATACAGACTTAAAAAATTTATTAAACATAGACTTAAAAAATTAATTAATTAAACATATTCCAAATTTAGAAAAAATAAACTTTATTTATATATGCAACAGCTTTTTAAACTAAATTTTTAAATTCTATTTTATATTAGACAATTATCTCAATCAACATCTACGTCCACATTAGCTGCACTGCAGACTACCTCTACAGCCACATTATCTGCTCCGCGGATATAGCGTTATGCCAATACGATACATTACATGTACTTACTTACTTGCCTTTACTGTACCAACTCTTGTTCTTTCCACGTAATCATGTTTTTACAGTTATCGTTTGCTGTATATCTTCCAGCAAACTTTATTTCGTGTGAAGTGTATTTAATTAATTAAATCTCTGCGAAAGATTGAGAAGATGAAGGGATAATTCAAACTATGAAGACATGGTTACATGGAAAAGACAAGAGTTGATACAATAATAAAGACATACATGTATTTGTATCCTGCTGGCATAAGGTTATAGAAGTTGATTGAGATTGAAAAATAATAATGAAAATAATAAAAAAAATAAAGACACATGTATTTGTATCGTGCTGGCATAAAGTTATAAAAGTTGATTGAGATTGAAAAATAATAATAAAAATAATTAAAAAAAGGAAATATTCAATCATCATTTAAAAGCATATTTGAAATCTGTAGAATAAACAGTTTTTGCAAAAAATGTGGAGCATTAGAGCTCTAGTAAGTCTAAAAATAAATGTAAACATCAATTAATAATAACTGATGTTATATATATATTATATATATAAACCAATTTGTTGCAATATTCACTATAAAAGGTTGTAAGGGTAAGATGGCTAAAAGTGAATAATTTAAAAGATAGTTAACATAATTTTACATAAACTGAAATATTTCATAAAATAAAATATTTGTAATATTTCGAAGTTTATGTAAGATTATGTAAAAATTATACCTTTACAACTTTTTATAGTAAATATTGCGAGGAATCGATTTATATGAGAAAAATTAAGGTAATTCTATTTTGAAAATATAAGTGACCTTTAAATAACCTTGAAAATCGCCGTTTAGGAAAAAGTCTGTGTCAACTTTTTCTTTTTCGAAATCCTGCAACTTTTATCTAAATTTAATAGAAAATGTATAAAAAATGCTCGACATTAGTACACACACACACACACACATATGGGTAAATTTATATAAATAGGGTGCTTTAAAAGGAATGATCAGGATTCTAGGATATGATTGTACACATCATTTTAAGCAAAGAAGTTTAGATAAACATGTTTAATAATTGTTCTATTCCGGTCATAAAAATATACAAAAATGAATGATATAATCTCTAAAAACTCAACTTTAAAAAAAGGTAAAAAAAGGCGACCAGTTAAGGGCACGCCATTAACAAAAATTATCCATTGCAAACCCATGTAGAATCCTATCCTATTGCAAACCCATGTAGAATCCTATGAAAAATTAATCATTGCAAACCCATGTAGAATCCTAGGCAAAATTAACCATTGCAAACCCATGTAGAATCGTACCCATTGCAAACCTATGTAGAATCCTATGAAAAATTAACCATTGCAAACTCATGTAGAATCCTATGAAAAATTAACCATTGCAAACCCATGTAGAATTGTATTAAAAATTATCCATTGCAAACTTATGTAGAATCCTACATTGCAAACCCATGTACAATAGAATTGTATGAAAAATTATCGATTATAAACTTATGTACAATCGTAACAAAAGTAATGAAATAAAATAAAAATTGCGCCAAGTGAAAGTAGAAACTTGTACCAGTGGAAAATTAAAGTTGCAGACATATATAGAGTCGTATAATGAATCAGTAAAAATTTAAATTTGCAAATGTAGAATCGTACCATAAAAAAACTTATCTTTAAAAAAAAAAGATAAACAAGATGCCAAGTCCATGCGCCATGTGAAAAAGAAATAAAAAAATTTTAGTTAAAAAAACTGGGAGCGCTGCTAAATACTATTCTAACAATATTAAAATTAAATTGTTACTTTTAAACTCATTACAGTTAAAATATGTTTTGTGTTTAAATTAATTAATGTTACTTTAAGGTGCATTGTAATTTTGAAACTTAGCAGCGCGCCCAGTTTTTTTAACTAAAATTTTTTTATTTCTTTTTCACATGGCACATGGACTTGGCATCTTGTTTATCTTTTTTTTTAAAAGATAAGTTTTTTTATGGTACGATTCTACATTTGCAAATTTAAATTTTTACTGATTTATTATACGACTCTATATATGTCTGCAACTTTAATTTTCCACTGGTACAAGTTTCTACTTTCACTTGGCGCAATTTTTTTTTTATTTCATTACTTTTGTTACGATTGTACATGGGTTTATAATCGATAATTTTTCATACAATTCTATTGTACATGGGTTTGCAATGTAGGATTCTACATAAGTTTGCAATGGATAATTTTTAATACAATTCTACATGGGTTTGCAATGGTTAATTTTTCATAGGATTCTACATGAGTTTGCAATGGTTAATTTTTCATAGGATTCTACATAGGTTTGCAATGGGTACGATTCTACATGGGTTTGCAATGGTTAATTTTGCCTAGGATTCTACATGGGTTTGCAATGATTAATTTTTCATAGGATTCTTCATTGGTTTGCAATAGGATAGGATTCTACATGGGTTTGCAATGGATAATTTTTGTTAATGGCGTGCCCTTAACTGGTCGCCTTTTTTTACCTTTTTTTAAAGGTGAGTTTTTAGATTGTTATGACGTGACGCAAGAAGCCAAAAAAACTCGTATTTAAAAATTTTTTGTTTTTTTATCACAAATTCAGACTGCTCCCTCTTTTATTATGGCATTAACTTTAATTGTGAAAAAGCATTTGTTATTCTATTAACGCAATAAAAACTTGACTCACCGACTGTGAGTAATAAAAATTAGTTATGTACTTTGATTTCTTGAGTAACTACAGTTATAATTTATTGCTTATATTTCTTAAATTTTATGATACGACTTTAATGAGTTTCTTATTATGGTGTCCTGTGTTTTTCTGATCCTGGCTTATCAATCTTGGAGGGATTTAATATCGTTTGGACGCTATGATGACGATAATTAGAGATTTGATTTTAATTACTCTATCGGACCGGCGGATTTTTTAATAGAAAATTTGTCTCGGCGTAGATATAACCCTTTATTTTCTATTTTCTAATTTTTGTTTTTTATGCGGGATAATTTAGACTTTATAGCGCTAAAGATGGCCCTAAGAAATGTTCGAAATGTCCGCGATTATTATTAAGATTATATGTGAAACATTTGTCTACTTGTATAAATAATAAATTTCACGATGTTAACTTTAAATAAGTAATTGTCATTTTTATTAAGATTTTTTGCACCTAACGTACGGTGCCAGGCTCGTATTGTCATTTACTCTACTATTTTTTTTATTTTGAGAGCTATTTATAGCAATTTATGTTATTTAAATTTTATTAAATAGGGTTTGTGCACACTGTATATTTTATTTTAAAAACTATGTTGTATTTTTTACAGCTCCGTTAAGTCGTGAATGGCCATTAATATCTTCACAATTTCCATTAATGATGATAATTTTTGGATATTTGTATTTTATTCGTTATATTGGACCCCGCTATATGATAAGTCGAACGCCATATAAATTGAAAACCTTAATGTTGCTTTATAACTTTATACAAATTTTAGCAAACTTATGGATGGTACAAGAATTTATATCTTCTGACTGGTTTTCAAAATATACCCTATTGTGTTCAGAGCTATTTCCGCATTCTTCCAATACGCTTAAAGTATATTTTTATTATATGTAATATTATCATTAGTTATTGATTATATTGTTTGTCGGAAAAATAAGTTGTAAATAATTTTTAAATTTATATTTAAAAATTATTTACAACTTATTTTTCTGAGAATATAAAATAGACAATATGAAAGCGAGTAGAGTAAATATGATAATATGGAATATAAGATTATGAGTAGCCTTATATTCTACTCAAGAAATTGTCAGCAGTTCAATTATTAAAAAAAAGAAGTTCTAAGATTAAACTTTTGATTCAATAGAACTTTGATAATTTTTCTGTTCACACATTAAATTTTTACAAATAATTAATTACAGGTATATAAATTTTATAAGTCGTAATAATTACAATTTCGAAGAGAGAGAGAGAAAATTAAGACAGTGTTAGGAAAATATTATACTAATATAATTATATTTATTATCGATAATTATCTAGCAGATCATTATTCTATAAATTATTACACAATTAAATAATTTTTCTCACTTAATATTATACTAAAATTCTTTCATTTCAGTTTTTAATCAGATATTTTTGTAATAATTTCTGTGACATATTTCCTGTTGTTCGTTATTATTCACATTCTACATAGGCAATATTTTTTTATTTTTTTAATAACACTTTATGTACTTGGTTTTATCAAAGTCGAGTTTCAGATATTCAATTCTATGTGGTGGCTATTTATATTAAAGATATTCGATCTGACAGAAACCTGTATATTTGTGTTGAGGAAGAAACAGAATCAAGTTTCCACTTTGCACGTCTATCATCATGTCTCTAATATTTTTTTCGGATGGTTTTATTTAAAATACATTCTGGACGAGAGAGTGTTATTGCTTACTCTATTTAATTGTAGCATACACGTAATTATGTATATGTATTATTTTGTTTCTGCATGGGGTCCGAAATATCAACAAAAAATATATTTTCTTAAACCTTTTATAACTAAAATCCAAATGGTAAGTTGCATTATATTTTATTTATAATAAAACTTTATACACGAGTGAGTATGCATATAAAAATATATTAGGGGTATCCTACACAAAAGTTTTAGTCTTTCTGCATATTGATACAATTATATCATATAAGATATAAATAAATGTTTACCCTTTTATGTTTTGAAGTGTTAACATTAACATTTTCAAAACGTTAAATATAATTAATTAATATTAAACGTTATTTCACAAAACAATAATAACAAGATGAGTGACCAAAAATTTTATATTCTATATATACATTCGATATGCATTTCAATAAGAAAAGAACGTCGCTAAAAGTATATAGATTAATTTATTCTGCTCTTTGTAAAGGTGTTCTATCCATAATATTTGCAAATATTAATTTTGATATTTTATAAATAATAATTTTGATGTTAGTTGTCAATCACACTCTAGGATGCCACGAAAAGACTAAAACTAATGATTTGCAAGCATTATGCAGGGTGTCCCAGAGCACTTGTGCCAACGCTCGTGAGCAGGTAGAGGACAGTAAATTGAGCAAAAAAGTTTTATACCATTTTGCGATATTCGTAATAATAAACGAAATATTTAATACACTCAGCCGCAAAAAAAGCGGTACACTTAAAATTTGAGAAAATTCATCAAATTTTAAATAACCATAACTTGGTAAATAATAATGATAAAAATATGTTTAAAAAAGCAAAATGAAGGTTTTAATGTCCACTTTAAGAATATTTAAGTGCCAATTATGCTCAACCATTTTTTTAAATTGGCGGATAACGAAGTGAGAGAATGTAAAATTGATTATTAAAGGACCGAGTTTGGGACAGTGTACGGCGCGAATCAGGTATTGCAGCCCAATGGGATCAAATGCACGTGAAAGTGTGGAGTGTTACCTTTAAAATGCTTTTTTATTGAGCTCGATATGATAATTATTCATTGAATTATTCCAAATTCAATTCAAAACGCTTTTTTTCTTCTTCAATTTGCAACTCAGCGAATAATTATTGTATCGAGATCGGTAAAAAAGCATTTTAAAAGTAACACTCCACACTTTTACGTGCATTTAGTCCCATTGGGCTGCAATACCTGATTTACACCACGCACTGGAGCGCAAAGCGGAAACCTTTATTTAACAGTTTAAAAAAACATAATTTTATTATAATGAACATAATTAACATAATTAACATAATTTTAATTTAATTTACGTGTGTGTGTGTGTGTGTGTGTGTATTCGTTTATATACCACAAGGATAAGGACCCCGTGGTTCGTCAACTCCACAGTATTTAAAGACTCCAAACTCTCCTTGTGGCGTGTGTGTGTGTTTGTGTACGCGCGCACGCATGTGTGTATTAATAGTGGGTATGACCTCATTCATGCGATCAGGCATACTCTGTATTAATTTTTTTATTTCATCGTGCGTAATTGCATCCCATGAGTTTTGAAGAGTTCTTTGAGGTTCTCGCAGTGACTGAGAGGCAGGTACGTGATTTCGTACTTTCTTGCCGAGATTGTCGCACAAATGTTCGATGGGATTTAAATCTGGACTATTTGCTGGCCAAACGAGTCGATTTATGCCAACTTCATCAAAGAAATCAAGCACTCTTCTCGCAATGTGTGGTCGAGCATTGTCTTGCATAAACAAGAAGTTATCTCCGATAAAATGTGCATACGGAACAACATACGGAATGAGTACGTCTTCCACGTATACATCTGCGTTTATGTTTCTGTCAAAAAAAGTGCAAATCTGTATAAGTGTATGCTGAAATACCTGCCCAACCATTACAGAGCCTCCATTGTAGCTATGCCTTTCACTTACAGTACAATCTGCAAATCGTTCTTTACGGCGACGATAAACTCGTTCTCGTCCATCTGGAGAATAGAGACAAAAACGAGATTCATCGCTAAAGAGTACTTGGCTCCAGTCTGCGTAATTCCAGTCTCTATGCGCAATTGCAAAATTGAGTCGAGCTACACGATGACGACGTGTAAGTAAAGGTACAGTCGCTGGTCTGCGCGAAAACAGATTTTGTTGCGCTAATCTTCTCTGAACGATGTCAACGGATACATTACAATGGTGGACATTCCTTAAATTGTTTCGAATTTGGCTGTTTGATGTCTGTCTCTTAACGAATTTAAAACAATAAATCGGTCATCATTTTCATTGGTACATCGAGGGCGTCCAGAACCAGGTCTTTTCTTGAAAGAATTGGTGTTTAAGTACCTGGCATAAGCACGTTGCACAGTTGATGCCGACAAATCAAGTGCCTCAGCAATGTATCTTTGACTTCTGCCATCTTTAATTAAAGCAACAACTTGAGCAGCTTTTTCTGAAGTTATCATTGCCATAATTGGTCAGTAATTTCGAGAAGTAATTAATTATGGTTTCAATTGATAAAGTCGCAAAAAACAACGCGTCTAGAAAGCTTACAACTCAATCGCATAACTTGCACTGTAGTCTTTCCATGTCTTTTCCGTTTGAGACGCGTTGCTAAGAGACAGACGCGTCGTTAAGTCCCAGAATATGTACCGGGTGTTTAAATAAGCGTTACAAATTTTTATCTCTAAAAATGTAGAAAAAAATGTTTCAAATAAAAGTTTTAATATCTCGAGGGGGGCATAGTTGATGTCATAGAAATGTTTGTAAGAGGCAATTTTCAAGCTTATTTATTTAGTCAATTTAATTATTTTATATAGAATTATTCTAAGCATTTATGTAAATAGATTTTTTGTAATATTCTGCATAAAAATATGAGAAAATGTAGCCAAGAATTGAACAGTTTCCGAGATATTTCACATAATCTGACATATTTTTGATATAAAGTACAAAATATCTCGTAAAATATTTAGTTTTCAATAGTCTTGCTTTCATGTATAGAATAATTAGACGAAACAATTGGTATAAACAACAAACAAAAAAATATATATATCTGCATGTAGCAAATTGTATATTTTTTTTACTATGTATCTTTTTTTATTTGTCTATAATTATTCTATACATAAAAGTATCATCGAACACTAAATATTTTATTTACAAAATATTTTTTAATTTTTTTATCAAAATATGTTAGATTATGTAAAATATCTCGTTCAATTATTGACTTTTACCCTGTATGCAGAATATGTTACAAGGAAAAAATCAATTTACATAAATACTTAGACTAATCAATATAAAATAATTATCTTGAAAATTGCCTTCTACAAATATTTCTGTAACATCAAAGTATATATATCTCCGTTGAAATGCTGAAACTTTTATTTGCAGTATTATTTTCTAAAAATTATACTTTTAGAAATAAAAAATTGTAACGTTTTATTTAGAACATTCAGTAAATATATTTATACACACACATTAGAATGATATATATTATATATATAAAAATTGCATGTAAATATATAAGCAAAAAAAAACAAATATATATATATATATATATATATATATATATTATTGTGTTCAAACTATGTAATAAAGATACAATTATGTGTATGTTTTACTGTCATTGACACGCTTAGATAAAAACGCGTGTGCGAGATGATTCAACAGTAAAAATATATTATGTTGTCTAAAAAAATATAATATGTTGAACACAATAAAATTGACAAAATTAAACAAATCAAATATAGTAGGCCAACTAAACGAGCAAATAAATAAGGTGTAAAAATTTTATTAATAGTTAAATAATTAAAATGACATTCCGTTACAGAATCGATATAAATTGTAAACGTTTCGACTGCACTACAGTCTTTATCAATACATAAAAGTTAAATATTAAAATACAAAGTTAAATGTTAAAAATACAAAGTTAGTTAAATATTAAAATATAAAATTAAAACGATTCTTCGCTGTTGACCAATAGATATGCAAGGCGATTGGTCTGAGATGCCAAGTTATGCGATATTTAAACATGCTGCGGATATAATACGCAAATTAAATCAATGTTAGAGAAAATTAAAAAATCTTTCAACTTACATTATCGTTTTAACAAGTCCTTTTTCCCGATATTTCAAGTGTGTGTTGCGAAGTCTGAATACCAAATGTCAAAATAGAGAGCGTGATGTATTTATTTATTACCAATGTTTTTTCTAAATTATGATTCAGCAAATTTTTTAAGTATGTCAAAATAACTACTGTCTAACAACTCGGTGTCTTTATTTAAATTAATTCCATTTTTCTGTTCTTTAATGTGGATCATTTCAGATATTAGTCTTTTATGGTAATTCTTTTCATGATCCATAATTTTAATATTGTCCCAGTCAAATGTATGTTGTTCGTTTAGAATGTGTTCAGTGACAACCGAATGTCTAGCAGAGTCTAATTTAATATTATTTTTATGTTCTTTAAGTCTCGTTCCTAACTGTCTTTTTGTCTGTCCGACGTATGTGGCATCACAATCGTTGCAATTCAATTTATAAATAACGTTAGAATTCGTGGGGCAATTATTTTTGTCCTTTTGAACTTTTATGAAGTCATTCAATTTTTTAATGCAACGATATCCTACCACTACGTCAGGTCTTCTTATTGCTGAAGCAACTTTCTCAGATATTGATTCAATATATGGTATGACAAAATATTTAATGTTAGTATTAGTATTATTAGTATCTGTTATATTGTTATTATTAGGCTTGTTAATTTTCTTAGTTGAGAGATTTTTTAATCTGCGTTTTATTTCTGTGAAAATTAGATCAAGAGGATAACCGTTGGATAGCAAAATGTTAATAGCTTTCTCTATATTTTTTTTTGTGAAATTGCGGATGTGATAGTAATAAAGCTCTATCTACCAAGTTATAAATTGTTCCTATTTTATGACAAGTCGGATGATTTGAAAAAAATGAAACGTTTACAATTTATATCGATTCTGTAACGGAATGTTATTTTAATTATTTAACTATTAATAAATTTTTACACCTTATTTATTTGCTCGTTTAGTTGGCCTACTATATTTGATTTGTTTAATTTTGTTAATTTATACGAGCCTTTCATTAATTAATTACAATAAAATTGTTTCTTTTTGACATGTATGTAAATTTTTAATATGTGGAAACTGTTGATAATAGCCGAATTGTCGGTAATTATCGACAATTTTAGTTACGCTTAGATAAGGGCGCTAACCCGTCGGAGACTAAAAGTGAGATGTGTGTGTGTGTGTGCTGATCGATATTCGAGAGTTCTAGTCATAGTAGAATATTTTTCGTGCAATTCTTAACGCATTAAACAAGTTTCTAAAGAGTTCAAGACAGTACCGATGTTATATTATTTTTGAAAAAATGTTTACTACTCGAAAATGTATTTAAATGCATTTTAAGACAGATAAAAGTGAAATGTGTGTGTGTGTGCTGGTCAATATTTGAGAGTTCTAATCGTAATAAAATATTTTTCCTACAATTCTTAACGCATTAAACGAGTTTCTAAAGAGTTCAAGGCACTACCAATGTTGCGTTATTTAAAAAAAATTTTAATTTTATTAAATTTTTTATTACAGTATTTTTCGTCTGAACTTATGGGAACTCATGCCCAAAATGTTGAACTCGTCAGAATATTGCTCCCTTATGATAACAGATTCGAAATTCGATGAGATGCTAAAAAGCCATACGAGAAGTTAGCATCTCTTTTCTTTAGAATGCGATTTTATGTGCAAATCAATAGAACTATTGTTGAAACTTATTAGAACTCCTAGAACTATGCCGGATGCAAGTAAATTTGTGAGATGCTAACAATTGAGATGCTAGCTTCACACTGTCGCTATTGACAGCCATCCGATATGTCCACCGAGTCTGGTCTACCGCTTTTTACCCGATTATTTGCTTAGATATTTTAATTAATAACTCAATAATTATTGCGAATTTAGCAAAATGGTGTAAAACTTCTATACAATTTAACGTGCTTTACTTGCCCACGATGGTTGACACGACTATTACCGGACACCCTGTATATGCTTGCAAATCATTAGTTTCTGTAACTAAACGAACAAATATGAAGCACATCATCAGGTGCAGGATAAGAAATTAAATCGAAAATTCCTGAGCTATTTTTTAATTTGAGTTTTATTTTTAATGCTATAAATTGTTAAAGTTTGCCAAATAGCGCGTAGCTATATATGGAAAACAGCGTAGGCGCCGCTTTAGTAGGCGTACTAAGGCCTATTAAGGTGATGTCTACTTGAATCTCGATACTCTCGGGTCCCCACCTAGTAGACCTTAATACGCCTATTAAGGCGGCGCTTACGTTGTCTACCGTTGTAGCCATGCACTAATTGGCAAACTTTAACAATTTATTACACATATAAGAGGCTAATAAGAGCATCAGTAATAATATAAAGATTATAAACTAATTTATTACATTTAATCAATATCACTGATATAAACAAAACAGTTTAAATTAAAATTATAAAAATAGACTCGAAAGTTGAAACAAATAAGAAATTCTAAGGTTATTTCAACTGATGAATACAGACGTTTGTTGTTTACTGATGGAACTCTCCCCAGGGCATATGGCTTGCCTAAAGTCCATAAAGAAAACTGCCCGTTCAGATTAATAGTGTCATCGGTTGACACTCCTCTGTATAACTTAGCGAATTTCCTGCACAAGATTATAGTTAAAAGCCTCCCAATGCCTGAAGGTCGTGTTAACAACGGTTTCAAACTAGTGCAAAAATTGTCACAGATTCACATTGATAATGAATTTAAATTAATCTCGTTAGATGTTGTCTCACTGTTTACTAACGTCCCTATTGATTTGGCTCTTGAAAGTATTTTCTCGATTTCTAGATGGGAATTTATCTCAAAGAATTGTGACTTATCAAAATCAGAATTTTTAAATGGAATAGACTTAGTTTTACATTCTACCTTTTTTATTTTTAATAACGTTATCTGCCAAACCTTTGGAACGCCGATGGGTTCTCCTCTCTCACCAGTGATTGCAGATTTAGTTTTACAAGAGCTTGAGAATAAATCATTACGATTATTAAAATTCACACCCCCGATTTACTTTAGATATGTTGACGACATTGTATTGACTGTTCCATTGACTTGAATTGACCACACACTTATGACTTTTAATTCTTATCACAATAGACTCCAATTCACTCTGGAAACTGACGATAATAATAAAATAAACTTTTTAGATTTGACACTAATTTTAGAAAACAACAAGATAATCACTGATTGGTATCACAAGCCAACATTCTCGGGGAGATATTTACACTTCTTTTCTCAGCATCCTTTGTGTCAAAAGAGAGGAACTATATACGGTCTAGTGGATAGAACAATTTTATTGTCACATCCACGATTTCATTATAAAAATCTCGTTACCATTGTCAACATACTTTTAGAAAATTGTTATCCGCTTGACGTGATCTTTAATACTTAACCAACGTCTATTAATTTTATTCAAAAAATTAAAAAATACCACAACTAACGGTAACAACAATAATAATAATAATAGTGAAAAAACGTCTTTTTTCACTATTCCATTTTTACCCGGATTGACGAAACAATTTAGAATTATTATTAGGAACATGAATATTAAATTATCCTTCTTTAGTTTTAATAAATTAAATAAATACATACGAGTACATAAAGATACTATTTCTACAATGAATAATACACAAACGTTGTTTACAAAATTAATTGTTCAAACTGCGACGCTTCTTACGTGGGCCAGACTAGTAGAAGACTGACCACAAAAATTTCTGAACATAGAAAACACATTGTTAGAAATACTAATACTAAATCAGTAATAACGGACCACCGCGTTAATTTTAACCATGAATTTGATTGGGACAACATTAATATTTTAGATAAAGAAATTTATTACGGAAAAAGATCAGTATTAGAAATGATATACATAAAAAGACAAAATAATAGTCTCAATTTACAGACTGATACTGAAAATCTATCCGATATTTATATTGAAGCTATAGAGAGACTACCTAAACTCTAAGGTTAAATAACAAATACAAAATGATTATAATTGTTTGTCACTTTTCGTTTCCAACTGAGCTTCAGTTTTCTCTGAGCCGTTCTACTGACATTAGGATTTCACTAGCGTTACTGTTGTTACTGTTACAATTGAAATATTGTCACATTATAAATACATGTAAGTTTTTATTAGCATTTTTTATACCATATGTTAGATTATTGTTTTATAACGCACTTGACTTTTAGATCTTATAATTATTGAGGTGTATTGAGAAAATTATTTTAATTTATAGGATGCGATTAATATTTTATATTCTAACACCTGCCAACCTCGTAGTCAGAAAACTAGAGAGGATCGCTTCCCACAGTAACGTAAATGTGATAGCTTAGCAAGAGTCATATTAATCTTACGAAGTTTTATTTCGTTTACTGATGTAACGGCGTTTAAATATGTTTATTAGACATTTATACGTTAAAAACATTTAGACTTTGTTGATTTTAATTTTGCTTTTTATACTGCGCTGAAGAAGATCCGAAAAATTGGATCGAAACGTTCGCCTTCTTATTTGTTTCAACTTTCGAGTCTATTTTTATAATTTTAATTTAAACTGTTTTGTTTATATCAGTGATATTGATTAAATGTAATAAATTATAAATTTAACATATATAAGACAGGCAATAAGAGCCAAACCGCGGATGACAGTGCGTTATCCTAAACGAAACTAAATTTTTTCGTTAGAATTAAATACCTGTGCACAAGGCACCAAATTTTACTTGGACACGGCCAAGATATAAAATTGGAATAATCTCTACAAGAGATTTAATTCCATGCATCCCCTATTCCCCCTAAAGAAATAAATGCGAGAGAAAAATATAGATCCGAAAGTCGCAGAATCGGGAATCGAACCCGAGACCTTTCGCTTGCCGGGCGACTGCTCTTCCAACTGAGCTATTCAGATCCTTTCGATTCTATACTTTTCTCTGTTATATATATTAATGTTGGTAAACAAACGCCTTTAAGCCAGCGTGTATAAATTAAGAGTTTAACTAGGCTCTGTAATGTAAATACAAATTTAACATATATAAGACAGGCAATGTCATCCGCGATTTGGCTCTTATTGCCTGTCTTATATATGTTAAATTTATATTTATATTACAGAGCCTAGTTAAACTCTTAATTTATACACGCTGGCTTAAAGGCGTTTGTTTACCAACATTAATATATATAACAGAGAAAAGTATAGAATCGAAAGGATCTGAATAGCTCAGTTGGAAGAGCAGTCGCCCGGCAAGCGAAAGGTCTCGGGTTCGATTCCCGATTCTGCGACTTTCGGATCTATATTTTTCTCTCGCATTTATTTCTTTAGGGGGAATAGGGGATGCATGGAATTAAATCTCTTGTAGAGATTATTCCAATTTTATATCTTGGCCGTGTCCAAGTAAAATTTGGTGCCTTGTGCACAGGTATTTAATTCTAACGAAAAAATTTAGTTTCGTTTAGGATAACGCACTGTCATCCGCGATTTGGCTCTTATTGCCTGTCTTATATATGTTAAATTTATATTTATATTACAGAGCCTAGTTAAACTCTTAATTTATACACGCTAACTTAAAGGCGTTTGTTTACCAACATTAATATATATAACAGAGAAAAGTATAGAATCGAAAGGATCTGAATAGCTTAGTTGGAAGAGCAGTCGCCCGGCAAGCGAAAGGTCTCGGGTTCGATTCCCGATTCTGCGACTTTCGGATCTATATTTTTCTCTCGCATTTATTTCTTTAGGGGGAATAGGGGATGCATGGAATTAAATCTCTTGTAGAGATTATTCCAATTTTATATCTTGGCCGTGTCCAAGTAAAATTTGGTGCCTTGTGCACAGGTATTTAATTCTAACAAAAAAATTTAGTTTCGTTTAGGATAACGCACTGTCATCCGCGATTTGGCTCTTATTGCCTGTCTTATATATGTTAAATTTATATTTATATTACACAGCCTAGTTAAACTCTTAATGTAATAAATTAGTTTATAATCTTCATATTATTACTGCTGCTCTTATTAGCCTCTTATATGTGTAATACTTTATTTGAATTAAAGAGCATTTAATTAGTATATTGTTTAACAATTTATAACGTCAAAAATAAAACTTAAATTAAAAATGGCTTAGAACTTTTTGATTTAGTTTATTGGCTTGCACCTGATGTATGTTTCATATTCGTTCGGTTAGTTACACCCTGTATAGACATATATATTGGATAAAAATCTGCCACAAAGGTAAAAAAATTTGCAGTACAACTTGGAGTGATCAGTTTCACAAATGATTGTATAAGATTGGAAAAATTTAAAAGCTACTCGGAAAGTAGATATATTTTGCTACATGATAACGCTAAGGCACATGTTGTTTTTTCTAAACAAATTATCTTTAATTTAGGGTTAGAAATTCTCCTGCACGGTATATTCTTTATATTTAGTGTCATTAGATTATTATCTGTTCCTGTCAATACAGAAACTTTCTAACTGAGCAGCACTTTGAAGATGTGATTTAAATGTATTTTATGATAATTTAATTGCGTCTAAATCAATATCTCTTTTACGATCAAATTCAATAGTTGCTTGAGAATGGCAAAAAGTAGAAAGTGAGAACAAATATTTTAATAAATATTTGCGAAATATTGTAAAATTATTCTTGAATTTTATCTTTTATACTGTACAAAGTGTGCCATTTTATAGGATCAAAATATTTCAGAAACACTGCATTAATCAAAAAATGTTTTAAACAAAAGTTATATGGCTTTAAGGAGACCATAATGATTTGACAATGATTTGACCTTAGATTTGATGGTGACAATGATTTGACCTTAAATAGTCGTGTGAAGGTCACCGTCAATTTCTTAAAAAAGTCAACCTATTTTTCAATGCATATTATTGTAGTTTATCTCATTATCAAGAGCTTCCTAAAAAACTTATAATAAAGTGTTTTTCATTAAATATTTTTTAAGTTATAAAGGTTTGAAGTTAACATAAAATGTAAAATAGCTTGTGAAGTATTCAGTTTTTGGTAATCTTACCTTAAAACTTTTTTTATATGGAACAATAAACCCAATTACGTTTCGAGAAAGTATTAAAATCCTGCCGTTAAATCGTCTGTCAAACGTTCTAAAACGAAACGCCGCTTTCGGTCGCGCGCGGCTCGAGTTGTTTTTAATTTTTTCAAGACCAATAATGACAGGGAAAATAAGTCGACTCAAAACAAATAAATCTGTGTCAACCCGCGATTGGTTAGAAGAATCATATTGTCATGTTTAAATTATTTAGTCATTCGGTCAGAGGTAGCTCAAGTTTAATTTATTTGCCAAATTGGAGGCACTATACAACCCAATTTTGCTCGAAAAACAATTTGGCTTGACTTAGAAGTCTCGCACTCTTATAATTTTCACGCTTACTTGATTGCGTCCTGTCTGTCCGACAGTTTGAATTTGAGTTGAATAAAATTAATTCTCAAATTAATCGGATCCTATTAACTAACGTCCTTGCTTTTTTCGGCGCACAAATAAATTATTTTGATGCAGTCGCAATTAAAAAAAAGAATTATCGAGGGCGCGGCTACAATTAATAAAGAAAATAGGTAACTGTTTTGAAAATGTCATTTTCAATATGCTGCATACTTTTTCTTAAAAGCAATTATGTGTTGTTTTTACACTAATTGATTGCTCTCATTATTCCATGCATAATAACAGAGATCTTTATTTTTGATCTCCTGTTTGCTGGATTGGCCTCTTGAGCGATTTCTAGGCGCCCTGTTATTAGAACGGTCTCGAATATGTCCGCGTCTGATTTGTGTCGTCAGTTATTCTATTTGTTTTGTTAATGACTTTATTTGTTCTTCTAGAGATTGATTTGCTGTAGAAATAATGGCTGATACCGTGGTGCGGCTTGTTACTTCCAGAATTCGATCTGCTTGTTCAGCCACAACTTCTAATTTGTCATCCGTTCGTGTAGCCAGGATAACTTGTACCTGTGTGGGTAGTCTGTCCATCCACAGGGTTCTTAATAGTTTCTCTGGTATATTGATGCCGGCTAAGGTACGCAAGTGTCGTAAGAACTGAGAAGGTTTGCGATCTCCCAATTCTTCATGCTCTAGTAATTGCTGGGTTCGTTGCTCTTGTGTTGCTGTTAAGCGTTGTACTAAAGCTTATTTTACTGTCTCATATTTACCTATTGCTGAAGGTTATGTTTCCCTTATTTCCCGGGCATATCGTGTTTTGATGTGTGCAAGCATATATGCGTACCTAGTGGCATCTTGAGTAATGTTGCCCAGCAAAAATTGACTCTTTAATTGAGCGAACCAGAGTTTTGGCTCTTCGAGCCAGAAAGGTGGAGCCTAAGTGCAAAATTTGTTTGTCACTCTCCATCACGTTGGGATCACCAATTTGAAGCAAAGTAGGTCTAATAATCTCTAAAAACTTACCTGTAAAACAAAGGTAAAAAAAGCGCCTAGTTAACGGCATGCCAGTAACAAAAAATTATCTATTACAAACCCATGTAAAATCCTATGAAAAATTTGCAATGGATAATTTTTTGTTACTGGCATGCCGTTAACTGGGCACCTTTTTTACCTTTTTTAAAGATAAGTTTTTAGAGGTTATATTATTTATTTTTGTATATAATCATACTAATCATTATTTGAAAAACAATGCTTTGAATATTTACTTTTGTTAGCAATATATAAAGTTTTAAATATAGATATAAATATATATATATATATATATATATATATATATATATATTATGTGTAATACACACACACACATGTATAATAATATAATCACATATGTATGCAGTATTGCATATCACATATTTAGTATATTACAAACATATTCTTTCATAAATATATATTTATATAATGATATTTGCAACTTTTAGATATTGTTGCTTTTATTATGTTACATTATCATTTTATACTATTTTTATAATATTTTCTGCAACACCACCATTGTACTATATCTTTTATAAGTATATAAATAATAATTATTGGTAAAGATCGCTTCCTTATTTTACATCAATAATTATCTACTTATAAAAAAATTGTAGGATAATAGTGTAGTAAGAAAGTAGTTATTATTATGAAAGAAATAGTTTAATAAAATAGTAACGCAACTAGAAAGTACTTGCAAATATTAGTATATAAATATGCATTCAAGAAAGAAACAGATAGATAAAAGGATCTACATTTTGCAATATATACTTATTTACTAAATACATGTCATATGCAATACCATATAATATATATGTGATATCCTATATTTTTTTCATAATAATATAATAATCTATTTTCTTGTTACGCAATCATCATGCGCTACAAGAAAATAGATATTATTATATGAAAAATTTAGTATATTATTAAAAAAAGACACGTACCTGTTATGTGTGTACATGTCAAGAGATCAATGTGTATACATACATACATATCTATTATTTTATTTTATATATTATAATATAACCCCGTCAATGTGTATGTATACAAATATTAAACGAAGATGGAATGATACTTTTAGCAAGCGCATTTCGGACCGGAGCTTTAACCAACATAACCTCACACTGTCAATATTATTAACACATCGTACGTAATAATCACGAAACGCTACTATAGCACATTCTTGTATCAAAAGTTGGAACTGTACAAGAATCGCGCATTGACTTGCGTGAACGATGACGACGTGGACATTTCTTAAATAAAAATTTTCACTTTGAGACTTTGCATTAAAATATTTCCGTTCACAAAGCACATAAAGCTGAAATAAAGACACTTTTATTATATAATTTGAACCCAATCTATCGATTAAGTCTAGTATAAACTCGATTGCTTTAGCCGTTATTGAGCATTCGAAATTTATAATAGACTCAAGTCTCCGCTTCGCGTAAAAATACACGGTGTGCCTCGGGTATGCCGCGAACTGGGCGCAAGACGCTACCGTGTCTCTTGATTAATACGTTAATTAGTTACTTATAACTAGGCGCTTCCTTAAAGCTAGGGTGACGTGCGCTTGGGATATGGAGTACGTGATTAAGTTTTTTCAATTAATAGAATACGTGTTTACATTATTAATACCGCATTCTCACTAATGCTTTATTAGAAGTGTAGTTTTCCTTGTACATTTTTCTATTATTATTATTGTTATTATTGTAGAACTTCTCCCATTGATATCGTCGTTTCTTTCCTCCCTTTCGCTTGGTCTGTGGGGAGGCATCTTTGTACGCCTTCTTCGGCGGTGATACGGGTGGAGAGATCAGAGGTGGTACTCTCCACAATACTGCTTGTAATGGTGATCGTTCCTGTAGAGGAAACCTTGGTGGGCTATCTAGAAAGTCTAGATCAATGTCGTCGTCCGGTGATGGTATGGCTGGGAATTCTGAAAGAAGATTGTTGATTTTAGTATTTCTCAGCGATTGTTCGCCAGTTGATGGAATACTAAATGGCTTCGGCGTTTTTAACACCGGAAGTCCTTCTCCTCTCTACAGGATGGTTACCTGGTAATAGTGACTGAACCAGCGTACGTATGCCAGGAGGTTTTGCGAACTCCGGCAGAGAGGCGTTTGAAGTTCGAGGTCGTTCCGGCGGGTAGTCGCCAGTAATTGGTTATTGGCCTAGCGTGCAAGCGCTGAGTCGTAGTGCGTTCCTGCGTGGGAACGCCAGGAACGGGCAGAAACTCCGGCAAGTAGACGCCAGGAGTTGGCTTTAGGCCCGGCATGTAACGCCTGGAGTTGTTGTGCGTTCTGGCATGGGGACAACCGGAACGGGTAGGGACTCCGGCGAATAGACGCCAGGAGCTCCGTGCCTTACCGGCGGGCAAGTGCCTAGAAAGGTATTTATATATTGCTTGCAAAAAGGTGGCTGCTGAGGGCCCTTAGAAGGACCGTTGTTGCCGGTGATGTGATTCCTTGGACGATGCTGCTCATCTGGTCTTCTCTTGACCAACTTATGTAGTGGAATCGGCCAAGTCCTATTTCTCACCGTGGCGAGGTTCTCTTCCGGAGATCTCTTAACAGAGATCTTGTTTGAGTAGTTGCCGTTAATGCTAGCGTCATGCGCCATTAGTACAAGTACCAGGAGTTTTTTTTCGCCGCAGGGGATCTCTTTATATCCCCTGCGTGGGTGTATTATATTTACGAGTAGCGCGCCCCGCGTTCACTTATTTCGCGAATAAATAGTTAGTCGCGGGCGGCCGCTATACTTGTTTCTCGAGAAAAGAGTTGAATGTGACCGGTCGCCACATCTGCACTCTCGGGAAAGCAATGTTCTTTGTTATTATTTGTGGCTAGTCGCCACACTAACATCTAAACAAACGATATACGGTAGTAAATTTTTCTGTATCTTTCTGTAAATTGATAGTATTCTCTGATTTTTTAATGAAATTGTTGTGTGCCGCTTGACGGGCACAGGGATTGCCGAATGAGGATGAGGATCCGGGTGCCAGGGAGGTCATTGGGGTGGTTGTTGAAATGAGTGTAGACACTGAGGCACTCAATACACATTTATTCTAAACTGAACACTTCCTTGTGATATTAATTTACATCTTTACACTTACTTGCGTGAACTATCATTCCAATCTCGCGATACCAACGGCGTTAATATTTATTCCGCAAACTACGCGTCTGTATCCGGCTACGATATAATGAGCGACTGCCGGGAGCTCGTCTTCTCTTCGTTTTTAAATTGTAAGGTTAATTATGGGAGGAAGGGAACGGAAAACTTAATTACGAGGTAAACGTAAAACATAAGTTATACCGGGACGCGATCTTTACTCGACTAGGCTGAGCTGAGGACTGCTTGGCGAGCCTCGAGTTTGTCATTTGTATACTGAAAAATCAAAGGGTCGCCGATTTTCGCCGGTCGCTGGTCGATTCTTTTTTTCAATAAACAAATAAATCGGCCACCCGCTTCATAGTGTTCCGCAGGAGATAAGCGGGATATGTATATTCCGCCGCGATCACGCGTAAAAGAAACCGAGATGAATATCGTCCGCCGATAAGTTTGCGGTATCTATCCTTGTATATATATAGATCTCACTTACTTGAGCGGTCGCAATTTTGCTACAATATCGCGATCTTTTTGACCGGAGGGGGTACCTGGCAACGGGCCTTTTCGATCAAAAATTATATGTGCAAGCGAAGGAAGTTTAAAGATATTTTGCTTTGCTTACACTTAGGCAATTTTTGGTCCCGCGTGTGATTCGTAACGTCTGCATTTTCGTCCGTCGTCAGGCGGATGTAATATGAGTAGTTATAGCTATTTAGAGCTATAACAAAATATATTTCAGCTATTTCCCTTTTTTCCAAAATTTCTTTTTGTGTAGTATAATAGGATTCCCTATCAAAATCGTGTTGAAATGTAATGCGGTGTTCAAAACTCCCCGAAAAATTTTTTGTGTGGATCTCTTTCGCCCCATTTTCATTTAAAACCTCAAACGTTGTTTAAATTAAAAAAACATTTAGCATATGACAAACCTTTTTTTGGAAATTTTTAAATTTTAATATAAAATTTTTTTTTAAACGGATAAAAAAAATTTTGGGTTTTTCCCCAAAAGGGGGAAAAGGGCCCAAATTTTTAAAAAATTTTTAAAAAGAGATGAATTGCTTCTTTTGAAAAAAAAAAAAACTACAAAATAAAAAGAAAAAAAAATTAAAAAAAAAGCCCCCCTTTTTTAAAACTTGTTTTGGAAAATTCAAAGAAATTTTTAAAAATTTGGGGTTTAAAAAAATTTTAAAAAGATGAAAAAATTTTTTAAAATTTTTTGATGCCCAAAAGGCTTTTCTCTAGGATTTATGGACTACCAAAAAAACAAAAAAAAAAAGGTTGCCCCCCTGAAATTTTGTTTTTACCCCGGGGGAACCCCCTTTTTAAAAATTTCAAAATTTTTTTTTTCAAATTGGTTTTAAAAACGTTTTTTTCTAAACCAAAATTTTTTAAAATTAAAAGGGGGGTTTTTTTTTTTTCTGACAATAAAAGGGGTTTAAATTTTTTAAAAGACTTTTTGATTAAAAATTTTTATGTGAAATAATAAGGAAATTAATGTTTTAAATTTGCCCCTACTGGGTCTTTTTGATATTATTTTTTTTTAAAATTGGATTTTTTAAAATACCTTTTGCCCTTTAAAATTTATTCTTTTCAAATGCTAAAAATTAAAAAAAAACGATTTTTTCGACGAAAAAAAAAAAATTTTTAAAACCCCCTTCGTGAAAAGGGAGCCCCAAAAGGATTTTTTAAAAAAATTTTAAAAAGACTTTAAGATTTTTAAAAATATAAATTTTTTAAAAGTTAAAAACTGTTTTTTTAAACCCCTGTCGTTTTTAAAACATTTTATCAAATTCGGGGAAAAAACGCTAAAAAACGCAGATTATTCTAAAAAACCCCTTTTCCCTTTGGAAAAAGGGGTTTCTGGGTTTTTGACGGGGTTGGGGAAAAAAAAACGATACCCGTTTAAAAAAGAAATCCCAAGGGAAAAAAAAATTTTGTATTTTTGGGGGCAATCTTTAAAAAAAAAAAAGGGAAAAAAGCTAAAAATTTAAAAAGCATACAGAGATTTTTTTAAAACCCCCAAACATTTGGGGAATTCGATAGTGAACTTAAAAAAAAAAAACAAAAAACTTTCCCCTTTTTTTAAAAAAAAATTTAATAATGAACGTCTGACGGGGGGAAATTTTTTCCCCCCTGGGGGGGTTTTCCCCAAAAACGGGTTTTTGCGTCGGGCCCCCTCTGCCGGGGGCCTATCCCCGGCCCCTTTTTTTAAATTTTTTTATCGCAATTCGCGAACGCGCGACCTTTGGGGGTTTAAAAAGGGGCCCCCGTTTGGAAAGTTTTTACCCAATTTTTGAACGGAGAAATGGGGGTTTGGGCCCCCTTTTTGAAACCGAAAACGAAATTTTCCCGGGGGCGCAAAACAAAAAGGCCCCGTTGGGGGGGGAAAACCCGCTCCCCCGGGGGAGCCCCCTGAGGAAAAAATTTTGGGGGCGTTCCGTTATGAAAATGAAAATACTGGGAAAACCAAAAATTTTGTTCCGATATAGATAATTTCACTGAAAAATACTATTTAAATATTGACGTCTTTTAAATTTTTACTTTTTTTCCCGTTGCTTTTTTGAAAAACCGGGGAGGTTTTAAAACACTCGCGTAATCAAAATGGGTCCCCCCCATTGTAAAATGGAAAAAAACCCCTTTTAAAAATTCCCCAAAAATTTTGAAAAAATGAAAAAAATTTTTTAAAAAAGTTTTTTTTACATTTTATTTTGGGGTTTTAAATTTTTTGGGGGGGACATTTTTAAACCTTTTCCAAAACGCCACGGAAACCCCCCGAACAAAACTCAAAAAAGGGGGGAAAACAATAAGGGTAATTTTTTTAAAACCCAAACACCCGAGGGGGGCAAAAAAAGGGGGGGGAAAAAACTGCAAAAAACGGACTGGGTGCTTTCCCTTTTTTTTTTTTGGGATAGCCAAAAAACCCCCAAAATTTAAAAAAGGAAAAGCGGGCCCCAGAAACCCCTTTCGGGCGGAAAAGTCCCCAAAAAACTTGCAGGGTTTTAAGGGGGAAGGGGCCCCCCAGTCTTCGAGACGCGCACTCGCGTTTCCCCGGGTTTTTAAGGGCCGGGGGGAAAAATTGGGGCGGCGAACACGCTACCTTTTTCGGCTTTTATGGGAAAGGCTTTAGTCGCGAGACGATAACTCGTTACTGGGACTTATTTTTTTGGGAAATAAAATCGAGATAAATTTCCGGGGGAAAAACCGTGGCGGCGATTCTTTGGGGGAACCTTTTGGCCCGTCTTTTTTTGGGCCCGATTCCAGTTTTTTACTCGTCTTTTTCCCCCCTTTTTAAATGTTCCGCTGGGGTCATGGGGATGGGGTTTTGGGCGTGGCCCTTGCCGTCGATACCCTCGGGTTTTACTGGGCCCCCTTTTCCGACGGGGGGGAATTTTTTTCTCCCGAGGGGCAGCCGTTCGGCCCTTTGGTTCGGCCGCGTCGGATCTGAGCCAAAAAGGGAGAAGACTCCCCCTCGCTGTTGGGAATTTTAAAAATTTGGGGGCGCTGGGCCTGCCCTTTCCCCGGGGTTGATGGTCACCAGGGGGCAGCCTTCCGGCAGATCTTGGGCCCGGGGAAATGGGGCGCTTTTTTTAAAAATTCTAAAAATTTTAAATCAAAAAAAAGAGTTGGATTGTATTGTCCGTTTGAAGATTAATTGTTTTTGTTTGTTTTTAAATATAAAACATTTCAGCAATTTTTTTACTTCAAATTTTTTTTTCGATATTCAAAAAAAGGGTCAAGCCCCCGGGAAATCATTTTTGCTTTCTATTCTTATCTCCAAAAACCCCGTAGATTTGATTCATGTTTTTTAATTTTATTTCTGGTTTTTTTTTATGCGAGTTTTAAATGCTCTTTGTTTGTCTTGAAAAGAGACATTGAAAATCCATGCTTTCCAATCTATTCATTTTTTTTATTTAATTTATAAGTGGAACCCCTTCCCCTCTTTTGATAAGGCAATCAGTTTTTTCTGTAATTGTAACCCCCCCTTTTAGCCCTTTTTCCCTACGATTTGAGTTTGTTGCCCGCTAAAAACTTTCCCATGTATGTTTCCACAATTTTTATGTACAATTTTGTGTTTTTTAAATATTACTATTTCGCTGCAAATTTTTTATTGGTGTTTTTTTTTTAAAATTTAGTTTTTTTTAAATTATTTTTTAAATTTAGTAAGAAATGGGGTTTTTATTTTTAGTTAAATCTGTTTTTTTTAGTTATTTTTTTCCATTATTAATTTTTTATTGACAAAAAGATGGTTTGGGTCCACTAAATTTTTTATGCAATTAATTTTTTTTTTAAACGGATGGGCAAAAAGGAAGTTAAGTATTCCCTAAAAAGGGGCTTCCAAAAACCTAAGGGACAAACTTTTAAAATCGTAAAATTTTTTGGTTAAAAAATTGGGTGGAATTATTAAAATTCTATCTCAAGGTAAATTTTTAATCGTTGGGGGTTAGCATTAAAAACGATAACATCTCATCAAATTTTTTGCGGGGTTAAAACCGGGTAAAAAAATGTCATCGACATATCGAAAAAACCCGGAAACTAAAAACTCCCCAAAAATTTTAAGCAATGAGACTCTAGATCATCCTTTACCATATCGGCCAGGATGGGGACAGGGGAAACCTTTAAATTGGGGGCTGCCAAAACTTGTTCCAAAAATAGCCCTTTTAAAAGCTAAAAAGATTTAGTCCTTTGAACAACAAAAGAAAACCAAAAAATGGGTCTTGTATATAAGGGGAAATTTTTATTCCCAAGAACGTAATGGTTTTTTTGATTTTTAAGGCAAATTTTTTATTAATTTTCCTTTTAACCCCAAATCAATAAAAAGGGATCGACAACAATTAGTAAAAAAAACAATTAAAAAATTTTAAAAATTGTTTTAAAAACCCAATAGGAAAAAAAACGGGCAAATCATCGGGGGTGAAAAGAAAATAGTTGAAATTTTTTTTAAAATTCCTTTTTTTTTAAAACTACAAACAATTTATAGTTTTAGCAAACAACACATTTAAAAAAAATTTTCACAACACTTTCAAAAGATGGTTGGGTCGCTTGCGAAAAAAATTTAAAAATATAAGCATTAAATTTTGAGGAAAGTGTTTTGGGCTCGTTAGACGGAAAATCATTAATACAAACAACCGAAAGACCCTTTGTAAACGAAGCTATTAAAAAAAAGATGAACGCGAAACGCCCCTAAAAATTTGTCTCAATCTTTAAACAACTTATTTCATGCCCGTTAATGTTAATTTGGAAATTTAAAAAAATTTCACTTTTAACGGTCTTTTTTTTGAACAAGTCTTAAAAGGGCCCCAAGGAGGTCCCCTCTGGCCACCCATCCTTGGGAGAAAATGGTGATGGATGATCTAGAGTCTCATTCCCTTTAAAATTTATTTCATTTTTTAGTTTTCCCGGGTTTTTTTCAGATATGGGTTTATGACATTTTTCTGTTTACCAAAGCAATAAATTGATGAGATGTTTCGATTTTTAAATTTCCCCTTTCCCCCAAAGGTTTAAAAAATTTTCCTATGAGAAAAATTAATAAAATTTCCCTCAATTTTTTAACACAACAATTATTCCCAGTAGTGAAGGAAAATTGATTTACTAATTGGTTTTTGGAAACCATTTTCTCAGGGGGGATCCCTTAACTTCCTTTTTCCCCTCCGGTTTAAAAAAAAATTAATTTTATTTAAAAAAATTTATTTGGGCAGAGGGCCCTCTTTTTTGTCAGATAAAAAAATTTCATAAGATAAAAAATAAATAGTAAAAAAAGATCTTAATTAATTAATAAATTCCATTACTAATATTAAAAAATTATCAAAAAAAGACTACCAAATTTTTTGAAAAAAAGGGAAAACCCCCAAAAACAATACCCGGAGAAAAGTAATTAACCAAAACAAAATTGGAAAACATTGTGTTACCATACCTGGGGAAAATTCAGCGCAACTCTCTAAAAAGCTTTGAAAAAAAAGGGCTAAAAATGGTAAAAAATTATAAATAAAACTGGTTCCCCTTTTCAAAAGAGGGGGAAGGATTTCCCCCTTATAAATTTAAAAAAAAAAATTAAATAAAAAAATATTAGAAATTTGAATTCATGGATTGCCCCAAAGTCTTTTTAAAAGGAAAAAAACAGAGAATTTAAAAATTTGCATTTTAGTAACACCAGATTTAAAATTTAAAAGCCCTAATCGGAAACTATTTGGGTTTTTAGTAGACATTTAAAAGAAGGAATCATGTTTCCGGTGGCTTTTACCCTTGTATTTTACATACCAAAAAAAAGGGGTAAAGAGAGATTGCTGAAAAGTTATAATTAGAAAGCAAACCCAAAAACAAATTTAAACTTCAAACCCGACAAAAGACAATTCAACTCTTTTTATAATAAGGGTTTTGAATAATCTGCGTCTTGTAGGGGTTTTTTACCAGTATTGAAAAAATGTCTTATTGAAAATGTTTTAAAAATTCCAAAACGCTCAACATATTAAATTTTATCTTGATCTTAAAGGGTCTTATTAGAATTGTTTTTTAAAAAAATACATTGTTGCTCTCCTTGCACGGGAAATTTACTTGCAAATTTTGTTTTAGTTTTACCCCGGCGTATTTTCGATTTTTTTATAATTTTAAACCCTTGAAAAAGGGCCTAAAAATTTAAGGGCGGGAAAAGTAACGTACTTTATCTAAAAAAAAAGAAAATATAACAAGAGCCCGTAGGCAAAAATTAAACATTTTTCCCTTTTTATTTTTTTTCTCTGGGGGAAAGAATACAAAATTTTTATGAGGGAAAAAAAATGTTAGGGTAAAATAATAGCAAATTCTGCAAGTTTCAGGCCCCCACCTTTGGTTAAAAAAAAAGGCATAAAAACTCCTTTTTCGTTTCAGGTGTCCCCTTTTAAAGTTCCCCCCGCAAATTTTCTCAACACTGAAAAGAAACTGAAAAATGTTTTTAGATAAAAAAATTTTTTTAATCGAAGGGGGGCATAAAAAATGGTTTTTATTTACCTTTAATAGTCATTTGAAGGTTATGTAAAAAGGGCACCCTTCCCAAATTTTTTGAATAAAAACTTTTTGCCCAAAATCATGTAGAAAACCTTGAAAAATTAAACCCTTTCAAACCCTGTAGAATTTTAAATTTAAAAAATTTTCCATTTAAACTTTTGTAAAAATCCACATTGGGAAAACCCCTGACAAAAGAATTGTTGAAAAAAATTTTGTTAAAAAACCCCTGACAATCGTAAAAAAAGTAATGAAAAAAAAAAAAAATTGGGGCCAAATGAAAAAGAAAACCCGTACCCGTGGAAAATTAAAGTTGCAGACCTATAAAAGAGTCGTTAATAATCAGTAAAAAATTTTTTAAAATTTTCCCAAAAGGAGAATCGTACCATAAAAAAAATTATTTTTAAAAAAAAAAGAAACAAGATGCCCCCTTCCCTGCGCCATTGAAAAAAAAATAAAAAAAAATTTAGTTAAAAAAAAAAGGGGAAACGTCCCAAATATATTTAACAATATTAAAATTAAAATTTTTACTTTTTAAAATCATTAATTTTAAAAAATTTTTTTTGTTTAAATTAATAATGTTAACCCTTTTAAGGGGGGATTGGGAATTTGAAAATTGCAGCGCGCCCCGTTTTTTTTTAAATAAAATTTTTTTATTTTTTTTCACAGGGGGCAGGGGCTTGGGTCCCCTTTTTTTTTTTTTTTTAAAGATGTTTTTTTTTTGGTTTTCGATTCTACATTTCCCAAAATTTTTAAATTTTTTCTGATTTTTACGATTAATTGTCTTCCCAAATTAATTTTTCCCCTGGTACAAGTTTTACTTTCACTTGGGGGGCAATTTTTTTTTTATTTCATTACTTTTGTTTTCGATTGTACAGGGGTTTTTTAATTTGATAAATTTTTTATCCCAAATTTTATTGTACATGGGTTTTTTAAAGTAGGATTTACATAAGTTTTTCAATGGATAATTTTTTAAAACAAATTTTAAAAGGGTTTGCAAAGGTTTAAATTTTTAAGGATTTTTCCTGAGTTTTCAATGGTTAATTTTTTTATAGGATTTACAAAGGTTTTTAAAAGGGTTTCCATTCTACATGGGTTGCAAAGGTTTTAATTTTTTCCTAGGGTTCTTCCTGGGGTTTTTTGATTAAATTTTTTTTAGGGGTTTTACATGGGTTTTCCAAAAGGAAAAAGGATTCTACAGGGGTTTTCAATGAATAATTTTTTTTAATGGCGTTTCCCTTAAAATGGTCCCTTTTTTTTCCTTTTTTAAAGGGGATTTTTAAAAGATAATATTTATTCGTTTTTTTATATTTTTATGACCGGAAAAGAAAAAATTATTTTTAAAAAAGTTTATTAAACTTCTTTTCTTAAATGATGTGTACAATCATATCCTTGGGAAACCATCATTCCTCCTAAAGCAAACCCCTTTTTTATAAATTTACCCATTGGGTGGGGGTGTGTTTGTGTTGGGACTAATGTCGAAAATTTTTTATACATTTTTCATTAAATTTAGAAAAAAAAGTTGGGGAGGGGTTTCAAAAAAAAAAAAGTTGCCAGAACTTTTTCCCAAACGGGGGTTTTCAAGGGTTTTTTAAAGGTCATTTAATTTCAAAATAGAATTACCTTTTAATTTTTTTTCATATTAAAACGAATTCCCCGCAAAATTTACTATAAAAAGTTGTAAAGGGGATAATTTTTACATAAACTTTTTCATAAAATTCGAAAAATTACAAATATTTTATTCTTTAAAAAATTTTGTTTTTTTTTTAAAAATTTTGTTTTAAATTTCTTTTAAAAATTAAATTTTCTTTTAGCCATTTAAAATTTCAACCTTTTTAGTGAATATTGGGGAAAAAAATTTGGGGTTTTTTAAAATATAATATATATATATAACATCAGTTATTTTTTAAATTTATGTTTTCAAATTTTTTTTAGACTTTAAAAAGGTCCAATGCCCCATTTTTTGCAAAAAAATGTTTATTCTACCCCTTTCAAATAAAGCTTTTAAAAAGTTTATTAAAATTTCCCCTTTTTTTTTTTTTTTTTTTTATTATTTTTCAAACTCAATCAACTTTTATAAAATTTAGGGCCAAACACGATAAAAAATAATGTGTCTTTAAATTTTTTTTAATTTTTTTTCCTTATTATTTTTTTAATCTAATCAACCTTTTTTAAAACCCCCTGCCACGGATACAAATAATTTTTGTCTTTATTATTGTTAAAATCTTGCCCTTTTTCCCTGTAACCCGGGCTTATATTTAATTTTCCCTTCATCCTTCTCAAAATTTTCGCAGGGGAAATTTTAATTTAAATTAAAAACACTTCCCCACGAAAAAAAGTTTGCTGGAAGATATACAGCAAACCCAAAAACTTTAAAAACTGATTAAAAGGAAGAACAAAAAGTTTTGGGACCCGTAAAGGCAAGAAGTTTAAATAAATGTAAGTCCCCTTTTGGGATAAAAGCTATAAACCGCGGGAGCAATAAAGGGCTTTTTAGAGGGGCTGCATTTCCCGCTAATGTGGAAGTAGATTTTTTTAAATTTAATAAAATTTTCTAAAATAAAATAGAATTTTTAAAAAATTTTGTTTAAAAAGCTGTTGATATATAAATAAAGGTTTTTTTTTTTTCTAAATTTTTGGGAAAAGTTTTTAAATTTAAATTAAATTTTTTGTTTATGTTTAATAAATTTTTTTTGGGCTGTATTCCCTAATTTTTTCAAATTTTAATTTAAAAACTGTAAAAGTCTTTATTTTGATTTTGTTTAATATAATTTGAAATTCCTTATTAATTAATATGTAAAAATATAATTTATATATAATATTTGAAAAAAATGTGATATTTAAATTTTTTATTTTCTCCTTCCTCCCTTCAATCTCTTTAAAATCAATATTTTATTTTGGGGTAAAACGCGCGCACTTTGTACGTATTTATTTTAATTATTGGAAAAGTTTTAGAGTACTTAATTGTAAAAATTGACCCAAAATAATCCTTGTTTTTTTTCTTATATTTACTCAGGGTTTTTTTGTTAAACTTTTAAAAATAAACACTTTAAAAGGGTTGGAAAATTTCAAGTAAACTAATTGTAAGGGAAATTTCAAATTATTGCCCTTAAAAGGGGTTTTTTTATGAAAATAAATAAATAAAATACAAAAAGAACAGTGATGAGTGAGTGAGAATGAGAGAGTGGTGTGGTGTGGGTTGTGTGTGAGGGAAAAAGAGAGAGGAGAGGTTTTGCCAACCCTAACCCCCCACGCTGCCCATCCGGGAATTTTATAAATAATACACAAGAAGAACATGAGGGGAGTGAAATGAGGGAAGAGAGAGGGGTGTGTGTGTGTGGTGGGTGGGGTGAGAAAGAGAGAGGAGAGAGAGGGAGAGGGGAGTTAGCCCAAAATAACCCCGCACGCTGCCGATATGGCCCGGGGGCCACTATCGCTAAACTGTTTTTAAAACGTGCGAACTGGGGCAAATTTTCCACACATGCCCTCTTGCAAAGGGGTTTTTGTACGTTGATAAAATTTTGGGGCGCATGTGTTGTATAACGTGTGAAAACGGTAGGGAAAGATACACTTGGGTTTCGTGGGGCATGATTATGATAAAGATGATGATAAAAATATGACGGGGACGTTTCTTAATGAAATTTTTTTATATTTGACTTTTCAATTTTTTATATTCTGCTTACAAATCACTAAGCCCAAAAAAGACACTTTTTTTTATATAATTCGAACTAATTATCGTTAAATCTAGGATAAATTTGATTTCTTCACCATTTTGAGGATTTTGAAAATTATAAAAACTCAAATGTCCGACTCGCGTTTAAGATTTAAAAGGGGGTCTCCGGGGCCCTAAGGTCGCGAGAAAACCCACCGGTCCCCTTGTGACAAAAAAAATTTTTTGTCCCCTTTTTTATCAAAAATTTTTTCTGAAAAAAATTTTTTTATGTCTTTTTTGTTTTAAATAAATTTTCGCAGGGAAAATTAAAATAGGGGGAAACCCAATAACGGAAAAAAAATTATTATTTGGGGGCCCTTTTTTAAAACAAAAGGAAAACTGTTTAAATTGTAGAATTTGCTATTGGGGATCACACATTTTTGCATAGGTTTTGAATCAAAACCCCTTTAAACAGGTTTAAGTCTTTTTTTTTTTAAGATTGGGTATTAATTTCGAGAAAACGGTTTTATAAATTTGTTAATGCGTTGGGGGAAGGAAAAAGGGTGTTAAAAATTTTTTTTTAAAAAATTTTTTTGGCCAATTTTCCCCATAAAAATTTTAAAAAAATTTTAGTACAAAATTTTGAAAAAAAGTCGGTTTAATAAATGTGTAATGCGGGGGGTGGGAAAAATTTAGAAAAAATTTCACAGCAGCTTTCTCGAAAAAAATTTTTGGCAACATTTTTGGGACCCAAATTTTATTTAAAAGGTTTCCCCCTGCGGGGAAATGGTTTGCCCCGGGCAGACAGACAGACAGACCAAAGGGCATCCGGTAAAACGGACGGTAGGGTTTTTGGGGCTCTTGAATAAGCTCCCAAAAATGTAAAGGAAAAAGGGGGTTTTTTCTATTTAAAAAAAAAGCCGGGGGGGCCTTTACGAAAAACCCCAAACGATATCCCCAAGGTTTAAAACATTTTCACCATCTTTTGACCTCCTTGAAGTCATACAACTTTTGTTTGAAACATTTTTGATTTAAACGCAGTGTTTTTTGATTTGAGTAGGTTCTTTAAATGGGACACCCTGTACATATAATTTATAAAAAGAGCAAAAAAATAAAAAAAATGACTAAACCTTTTGCATACACCTAATATATTTATATTTTATACAAATTTTATTCAAAAAATATTTATCGTGAATAAAAGAAGGTCCCAATTCCTTTTTTTGAAAAATATTGATTTGGGAGCTATAACCACTTGATTGCTGCCACTTGATATTTTTACATTTCGATAGATTATGGTCTTTTTCAAAAGATAGTCTTTAAAAAAAAAAAAAAAACACGCACGTGCAAAGAAACTACATTATGTTAACATTAGAAGGTTGTTAGTTAAATATTTTATTGAGTCATTATATTTAAAGCCGAATAAAATAAAATATACGAACAATCTAACCTCAAACGCCAATTTTTTACATTTCTAATTATTGAATATCTAATCTGTAACCAAAATTGAAAAGTTAATATAAAACTGCCTCGTTGTATTTCAGTTGAAAGGAACACACAGAAGAAATAAATATTAAAAACAATACATACATTACAAAGATATACATTGCTGAACTGAAAATTTCTATTATTATGGCAACCTATTGTAGGGTTTTCCCAAAGGATTGTCAGGAAAAACAAACACCCTCACTTTACATGCCAAGTTAAGTCTTTATTTAATAAAAAAAGAACACGATAGAACTATTTACACTTGGAAAGATGACTCTCCTTATAAATAACCGATATCAAACGTATGCTTCGGGGAGAGCAGCAACC
This sequence comes from Nylanderia fulva, assembly GCF_048542155.1. Classification (NCBI taxonomy): domain Eukaryota; kingdom Metazoa; phylum Arthropoda; class Insecta; order Hymenoptera; family Formicidae; genus Nylanderia; species Nylanderia fulva. The sequence goes on from NW_028190675.1 coordinate 39,940, forward strand.
CTTCCCGGAGGAACGCGTTTTTTCTTAATATTATCTTTTTATCTAATTCCTCACTTCCAACGCTTTTTTACTCCACCTTTTCGTAGCTAACTACGGCTTATCCCTATAGTCAGTTACTCCGAGCCTTCTTCCACCTTCTCTACTATTCTACTATCACTCTACTCTTCCTTATTTTAATTGTAACTCCTTTTGACTCTAACTTTTAGACACACGTGTTCTCCTCCCCGTAGCTCAGCTCGCTCTCCTCGAAGCATACGTTCTCGCTCCTCACTCCGGCGCTCGACGCGCTTATCCCCTTCCACAAATTTTCTTACAACCCCTTTCGGCCATTCTGGCAATTCCGTTCGTCCTCGAACGATGTTCACTCATACATAAACTTATTATATACCCTTTTTTTTTGGGTAATACTATTTAACATCATTTTTCTACTTTACTTTGACTTTAACTCGCTAACATTTATTTTACTTTTTTAAACAATCTTTCACCCTTCTTTAAGTTCAAATTTATCTCTCAACTTTGTTGTACATTTTATTTCGTTTACATTCCTTATACGTAGAAAAATTTTATAACTCCGTCTATTTATTATACCAATTTCTCTTATTTCCTTATTGCTCTTTATTCCCTTCCTTACATTTTAGCTTTTTATTTACCTTTTTAAATTAGTGACTTTAATTCTTTTTCCTTTACCCCTTTTTTTTGTTATTCTCTATTGTTTCATACTTATTTATCCTAAATTCTTACTACTCTCCTCTATATCTTTCTATTATAATTTTGTACAATTTTGTTTCATAGTAATTTCCTATTATTAACGCATCTCTCTCTCTTTTTTTTTTCTTTTTTTTTTTCTCCCCAACCAGTAAACGTATTGACTGAGATATTAATACTCTTATATTAAAAAACATACATCTTATATCTAACTTATCTCTATTGACTCAAGTGGAACGCTTATATACTATCAAAGAATTTATGTTTCTATAGGGAAATTTCCCTCCAATTATTTCGTCCACATATTCTACTTCTTTCTCACCGCTCATATACCTTGTAAATATTTGTCAAAGTTACCCCTTTACTCCCCTTTCTTTTTTCAGACTTTTTTTTTATTAAAACTTTTAAAATGTTACTTTACCACTGACTAGATACCTGTTACTACTACTCCGATTCATTCTCCTTCACATTCCCTATCTTTTGTAAACTGTTATGTCCTCTTCCCCAAACACGAATCCATAATTTTAATTTATCCGGTGACATTATAGTATTTAGCGGTTTTTGTGTAATATTAAAACCCGGCACATCCGCTATCGTATATCTATTTTTATTTACACTGCTTTAATTCTATAAGGACCTTTATATTTTGGAGTTAATTTGTATTGAAAAACCCGGTTTTATTTTGTTTTACCCTTACTTGGACTAATCTCCTACTTTATACCTTTTGTTCTTCTTGTGCCCTTTTATCGTAATATTTTATTATACTCTTGGAGTTTTCTGTTTACTGTTTGAGCTTATTTCCTCTCCCCTCCCTTTGTCATAAAAATCAGGGGTCTACTTCCTTTAAGGGTTATCTATAATTCTCTCAAAACTTTATCATCACTATGCTTTTGCTCATACCCTAATAAAAATTTACTTGGTGTAGAACAATAGCTTTGTTAATGAATTATTATTATATATTGCACTGAAGCTAATTTTACTTCCAAATTCTCCGGCCCTTCAATTATTTTCGACATTGTTGACTTTAAAATCGATTAACTCTCTCAACTGCCCATTGGCCCATGGGGGTGCTACAGCCGTTTTAATATGTTTATTTCTCTTTCTTTCATAAACTCTAAGAAATTAATTGACGTAAACGCTGTCCCTCTATCACGTGATGATTCTCTCTGGGTTCCGAAATATGAAAAGTGATTTTAAATTTTTTATTACTTCCTCTTTTCCCTTAGATTTAGTTGGATATAACCCAAACAAATTTAGTAAAAGCATCTATTGTTATTAGTACATATTTATAACCGCACTTGTTTTTTCCAAAGCCCGAAATGATCTACGTGTAACGTTTTAAAAGGGATTTTATCTTTATCAATTATTTCTAATATCACCCTCTGTTTTTCCCCCCTTTTAAAGGAATATGATAAACATTTTACACAATTATCTTATTTTGGGTTTAACTTGTATTTTAAGTTTTGGGAAAACCCAAATAATGTTCTGTATTCCATGCACTGTTTATCGTAACCCCCCATGACCCCATTTCATCGTGATTTATTCTAATTAATTGTTTATCATACTCTCGGGAACTACAATAATCTTTCCCTTTAAACGTCTGAATAACAATCCATCTATCAGTGAAAATTTTTACTTCCATTTAACTAAACATTTTTAGCAATTTCCTTTAACTTCAAGTCTGTTTAGCTGTTTTAACCTTTAAACTCATCTTCTGCTGTGATCGATTTTTATTGCCAAAACGTTAGCTTAGAGCGTCACATGTGTCATCCTATCCGCGGATCTATGTACAAGTTCAAACCCTATAATTTTCAAACCTAGTGACCAACGAGCGATTCTTGGATTTATATTAATTTTTTCATGGCCAACGCGAGAGAATACAATCTGTTAATTTTAAAACCCTGATGCTTGCAAGTATATATGAAACGTTCTATTGCTTTTAAAATTTGCTAGTGTTTCTAGCTCAAACTGTGGTATCTCTTTTCCGTATCGCTCGTCGCTCTACTAAATATGCAATAGGACACATAAAAACCGGGACGATGCCTTTGTAGCAAATTGGCGCCAAAACCCTGATTACTCGCGTCAGTATGGAGTTCGGTTTCGGCCGCCGGGTTATAGATTCTCCCCCAATCGGTGGAGTAGTAAATTCTCTCGTTAGATCATTAAATGACTCAAAACATTTACTGTCAAAATTTAAAGGGGGTTCCTTCCTTAATAGAATTTGAAGCGGTGCTGCTCTCAAAGAATAATTCTGAATGAATTTACGAAAATAAACCTGTGAGGCCCAAAAAACCTCGAATTTGTTTAACATTCTTAGGATAAGGAAATTCCAAAATGGGTTTTATATTCTCTCACTCATCGAGACTCCTTCGGCTGATATTAAAAATCCCCAAAAATTCAATTTTATTCATTAAAAACGACATTTAGAAAAATTCAATTTAAGGATTTTCTTACAATAAAAGCACCTCCTCTATTTCTTTTAAATTCTCCTCCACCGTTCTTGTCGCAACAAATATCATCCATGTAGATGTGTACTTTCCACCCTTATGAGTGGTTAAAATTTGGAGTACCCTCTTTTGGAACTCGGGGGGCGCCTTCCAATATCCAACGGGATTTTTTTACGAACTCGTACTGTCCCATTGGCGTTGCAAGGCGAAATAACTTTGTGTCGTCCGGGTGTATGCTGATTTGATGGAAGCCATCGAGAAGGTCGACTTCGAGAAGACGCCATACCGTATAATTTATCAACCTGATCTTCAATTACCGGGAACGGGTATTTCTGGGTAAAATTCTCTGATTAAGAGGCCGCAAATCAATACCATACGCTTTTTTCCCATTTCCCCTTTGATACTAATACAACTCGCGCACAATATGGTGAAATGCTAGGCTTAATTAAATTTCCCCGCGCAAACAATCTTTAATAAATTTTTTCCAATTCGAGTTTTTCCGCTGCTGCCATCGTCTAGGGCCAACGATAAAAAGAATGATCTTTTAAATAAATTCTAATCTTATAATCAACCTCCACGGGTTCAATAGGGCTGTCATCAATTCTATGAAATCATCTAACAGCTTTTTTCTGTTAAGTACACTTAGTACGGGATCTGTGTTTTCAAGAATGATGTCGTCCCTATTTTTCTCTTCTGTTAATTAAAAGAGAAGATAAAGTTCAACTCTGTTTAGGCGGGGGGCACTCGAACTCGAAGACCCTATTTTGATAACTTAAAAGCAATTTTGACCATCAAGAAGTCTCTTCCTAACAAAAAATCAACGGAAGGTTGTATCTTTCACAATCACTAAGGTTACATCAAAATAGTACCCTTCTAATTTTTAAAGCAAAGTTGACGCAAATTTTTCCCCAAACTAATATCTCCGAATTATTAACCTCTTCAGATTCAAATTGTCTTTAACCTGCAAACATTTATTGTTTTGGAAAAATTTTAAATATACCGATTCTCTAATAAGCTCACCGGGCTTCCAGTATCGATTAACGCCAGAAAGATCTGTTCTTACTTTCTAGAGTTTTGCACTCTTACAAAAAGGGGTCCTCTTCTCGATGACACATACGCCACCGTCATTCTGCTCACTCGCTGCAACAGGCTGCTCCCCTGCCTCGTCTCCCAATTGTCCCAAAAGATTTACTCTCGTAGGTGTTGTTCCCGCTCTGGATGTTGGGCAGTTGAATATTCGGTGACCTTTCTGCTTACATTTATACAAGTATAATTCTTGAATCGACAGTCCTGGACGGTATTGTCCCCTTTCAAAACAACCAGTGCACGCAGGCGTATTTGGATTATCAAAGCTTCCATCCTGTGCGCGCATCTCCAAAATTTGAACGACGAAACGGTACTCCATCTTCCGAATTCTCCGCATTCTATCATAAAACTAGGCACCGTCTCTGTCTGCATACATTTTCAAACCTTCTCAAGCTGGTCTTTAACTCCGTCCGATAGCATTTCAATTTTTTCTCGTTCAATAGTTGCAGGAATTGCTTAAAATTCCCAAATTTTTCTTCTACATAATCCACGAATTTTCTCCGTATTCGCTTTCCAAAAGCGTCTGTTTATTCTTGCAATTGTTACGGAAATCGATTCTTTCCTCTCGAAATAAGCTCTTATTTTGGACCAAAAATCGGCCATGTCACTCCAGTTTTCTGGTTCCTGGGGATTATACCAATTCCGCGCCCTCCCTTCTAAATGGTTAATGGCGGGCCGCTACCAGAGTTTCTTCTGAGATTTTTGGATTCGCGCTATATTTTTACACGGTCGACCCACCGTTCAACGCTCTCGTCATCTTTACCGAAGAATTTGGTATTAATTTTTTAGGCCAAATTTTATTTGTCCCCAATTTTGCGCCGAAAACGAATTTGTATTCTCATTTGTCCCCGGTTCGAGATAACGGGTCTTTGTTTGCATTGTTGGAAAAGGCCCCTATTTTCCGATCTTATTATTTGCACAAAAATCGACAATCGCTTGTAATCGAAAGCGTTCAAGGTGCCTCCCTCAACCGCGGTTTTCCCCCCATTCGCACCTGAGGGGGAAACACCACCGAATTTGCGTCTTCCCGCGATATTGAGTCCCGTTGTCTCCTACCTCCTGCTCTCCGATGGAACCCGGTCCCCCCCAATATTAACTTTTCCGGCCAACCGTTTTTTCCTCATAATTTCCGAAATTCTATCTGTGTCGCAGCGCGTGTTCCGCGCGCGTCAAAATCGAGCTGTCTAGCAACGTCCTTTAAACCCTCAATTGTTAGACCTTTTCCCAATAGCGCACGGTTACTCATCATGTAGTAAACTTTAAAAAAAAAAAAAAATTTTTCCCCAGCTTCCCCTCGTTAGATAAAAATAAAAAAATAATAAAAACTGATATTTCCTATTCCCGTTTTTAACGCATCAATCGACACGATAGATTTAATAATTTCGCTTCTGATTGTCTATCTCGCTATAGTCAATGTCTTAAATGCACACCCGTTATTTCTCGAACCGCACACGCGCTGTAGACTCTCTCCGTCCTGTTTTTCTTTTCTCTGTCACGCCTGTTTTCGACCGAAATCACGCCTGTTATTCACTAAGATCACCTGTTACGAAAGGAATCCTATCTTCCTTCCCGCTCCTTTGATGACGTCATGCCCGTTTCCGAAATTCCTTGCCTTTTCTTTCTCTGCTTCTTTGTAATCACTACATTAATTATTGCGTATTCTTGAGATCATCCCACTTCTGATGTGATGACTGTAGGGTTTTCCCAAAGGACGGGCCGGATAACTAACACCCTCACTTTACATGCACAATTAAGTCTTTATTTAATAAAAAAAAGAACACGATAAACTATTTACACTTGGAAAGATGACTCTCCTTAAATATAAACCCATTATCAAACGTATGCTTCGGGGAGAGCAGCACCTTGCCGGAGAAACGCGTGTTTCTTAATATTATCTTTTTATCTAATTCCCCACTTCCAACGCTTTTACTCCACTCTTTCGTAGTTAAACTACGACTTTCCCTAAGTCCCGTTTCTCCAAGCCTTCTTCCCCCTTCTCTACTATTCTACTATCACTCTACTCTTCTTATTTAATTGTAACTCCTTTTGACTCTGACTTTTAGACACACGTGTTCCCTCTCCGTAGCTCAGCTCGCTCTCCCCCGAAGCAACGTTCTCGTCCTCACTCCGGCGCCGAGCGCTTATCCCTTCCACTAATTTCTTACACTATTTTACTATTGTGGCACGTTTGTAATGACAGATGTAATTTTCGAAGTTTAATACGGTTGTATGTTTAATAAAATTAAAGAGTATGGTTAAAAATTTTGGTGCACCTAAAAAAAAATGGTGACATTTTAAAAATGGATTATTTCAAATCAATACACTGCCTTTACCATAAAAAAATTTTAAAGAATTACAATGCAGAAAACGAACAATTAAATCATGAAATTTTTTAAAGGGTTATCTTTTTTTTAGCGAAGTTAGTCTTCTTAAAATCTAATAAATATTATATATCTCGACGATATAATACAGGGTGTCTTAAAGTTCGTTATCACCCCTAAGATTCGGAAATAATCAAAATTTCGAAAATTCGCAAAACACGTGTTTGATCATTTCAAGGGGCTACTCTTTTAAGGGATTGAAGGGGGTTTCGTCTCTCAAGGGGCCCAAGGGAGGCGCCCCCCCTTTTGAAAATCTTAAATGGGCCCCTCATATTTTTATTACTATTCTTATAGCTTATTTCAAGAGCTTTCCAAAACACTATAAGAAAATTTTTTTTAATTAAGTTTTTTTTCGAGTTATGAGACTTAAAAAGTTACAATTTGTTAGTATCAGCATTAACAAAGATGTGACAATATATGCTTTTTTTTTGTGTTTTATTGATTTTTTAAGTTTTCTTCTAAATTCTATTGCTGTTTCTAAGTTCTTTTAATTTTTTTTAAATTTGTATTTGTTGTTTGTACGCACATCCCAAACACATGTTATTGATTTTAAGTCTGTGTAAGTCTCAAATAATAGATTGATTTATTTATTGTAGTGCTTATATGAATCGTAAATTTACGCGCGCGTTCTGCTAAAGACAAAGTAAAATTATTTTTCTTTACGGAAAATGTATGTATACCCAAAGAAACATTCAAACATATTGAAAAATAAAAATTTAAAAAAAAAAAATTAAAAGAATCAGAAACAAAATAGAATTTAGAAAAAAATTTAAAAAAAAACAATAAAACACAAAAAAAAATAAGCAATTATTGCCACAATCTTTGTTAAGCTAATACTTACAAATTGTAACTTTTAAGTTTTTATAATCGAAAAATACTAATTTGAAAAAATATTTCTTTTTAATAGTATTTAGAAAGCTCTTAAAATAAGCTAAAAGAATATGCAATAAAAAATAGGAGTCCCAATTAAGATTTTCAAGAGGGGTTGCCCTCCTTGGCCCCCCTTGAGGGGCGACCCCCTTCAAACCCCCTTAAAAGAGTAGCCCCTTAAAAAATCGAACACGTTTTGCGATTTTTTGAAATTTTGATTCTTTTCCCGAAATTAGGAGTGATAACGGACTTAGGAACACCCTGTATATATATTGTATATATAATATACACAGTAAGTTTAAATAATAATTTTCAAGAACGGTAGTGTCTCGCGACCATTAAGGGGTAGCGGAGAACCGGGTTATCTTAACGCGAGTCGGACATTTAGTCTTTAAAATATTCAAATCCTCAAAAAAGGGGTGAAGCAATCGATTTTAACTAACTTAATCGATAGATTGAGTTAAAATTTAAAAAAAAAGGTCTTTATTTCGCTCTACGGATTTGAAGAAATATATAAATGCAAAGTCGAAATATAAAAAATTCTTTTAAGAAACGTCCCCGTCTCATATCATCTTTATATAAATTCATCATTATCTCACGACCACGCATACAAGTAGTATCGTGCTACACGTATTCACACGTATACAACACATGCGCACACATATATCACACTACACAACACTGCAAGATGCATGTAGTGGTAATTTTGTCCATCTCGCACGTTTTACAACAGATGGCGATAGTGGCGCCCGCCATATCGCAGCGTGCGGGGTTATGGTTGGCTAACTCTCTCTCTTTCCCTTTTCTTCTCTTTTTCCTCTTTTCCTCAAACCCCCAACCCCCCCCCCCCTTTTTTTTTTTTTTAAGCCCGTCTTTTTGGGTAAAACTCTTCCCCCCACACACACCCCAAAACCAACCCTCTCATTCTCCCACTCCCTCCTGTTCGTCTTGTGTACATTTCATTTAGATTAAACATCTATTGCATTAATGTGAATTTACTTACAATAGTTTACTTGAAATATTCATCTCTAAAGTGTTTATCTTATAAGATAGACAAAAAATCTGAGTAAATAATAAGAAAAAAAACAAGGATTATTTTGTCATAATTTTTATCAATTAAGTACTCAAAATATCCAATAATTAAATAATAGTACAAATGTGCGCGCGTGTACCCAAATACACTATTGATATTAAAGTTGGGGGAGGAAGGAGATGTAACAATCGTAACAAAAGTAATGAAAAAAAAAAAAAAGCGCTGCTAAGTTTCAAAATTACAATGCACCTTTAAAGTAACATTAATTAAATTTAAACAAAAAAACCCTATTTAACTGTAATGAGTTTAAAAGTAAAAAATTTAATTTAATATTGTTAGAATATTATTAGCAGCGCTCCCCCGTTTTTTTAAAAAAAAATTTTTTATTTCTTTTTCACATGGCGATGGACTTGGCATCTTGTTTATCTTTTTTTTTTAAAGATAAGTTTTTTTATGGTTACGATTCTACATTTGCAAATTTAAATTTTTACTGATTCATTATACGACTCTATATATGTCTGCAACTTTAATTTTCCACTGGTACAGTTTCCTACTTTCACTTGGCGACCGCAATTTTTTTTTTATATTTCATTACTTTTGTTACGATTGTACATGGGTTTATAATCGATAATCTTTTCATACAATTCTATTGTACATGGGTTTGCCAGGTAGGATTCTACATAAGTTTGCAATGGATTAATTTTTAATACAATTCTCACATGGGTTTGCACTGGTTAATTTTTCATAGGATTCTACATGAGTTTTTGCAATGGTTAACTTTTCATAGGATTCTACATAGGTTTGCAATGGGTACGATTCTACATGGGTTTTGCAATGGTTAATTTTGCCTAGGATTCCATGGGTTTGCAATGATATTTTCATAGGATTTCACATGGGGTTTTCAAAAGGATAGGGTTCTACATGGGTTGCAATGGATATTTTTTTATTAAGGAAGTAGCCCTTAACTGGTCGCTTTTTTTACCTTTTTTAAAGGTGGTTTTAGAGATATTTAAATATACGTGATGTTTCAGGAGGAAAAGGTACATATTTCGAGATTGCTTAGTATGGAACATTTTGAGGAGTAAAAAAGTTCTATTATTTATTGGTAGTGTTTTTTTTTCCCAGAACAAAGTAATTTTTATGACGTCTGTTCGGTTTGTGGCAGTTTGGTTGATGCTTATCATTAAAACAGCTGTAAACTCCACAGCTATTGAAAATTGTGACACAATTAATATACCTTCTTACTCAAAAGGGTCCCTATTACATAAACCTCCTGAAATATTACCTGTCTCTCCTGAAACATTCTGTATAATTAAGACAATAGGTATAATAAATTGAGCATAACGGTTATGTGTGTTATTTATTATTATTTATATGTTGATATATCTATACAAACTATCTGTTTTAAAAAAGAGTAATAAAAAGGGTTTAAGTGTATTCATTATTTCGAAAGTTATATAAAAAACATATTTTTAAATTAATTAAGTAAGAAATTGTTTATAAAATTGTTATTTAAAAACTGTATAGAATAATTATATCAAAATATATGGCCAAAAAATAAAATATTTTATTTTTCTACAAAATATTTTATTCATTTTATATTTTTAAATATAAAAAAGCAGTATCGTTGATTAATTTCAGCAAATTATAATTACTTATATATGTATTTAATAAATTAAAATATAATAGAGATGGATAACTACGTAAACGGTGCTTTTGCAAGCGCACGGTACGGATACTCACAATCAGATCACGGCTTTCTCGTGAAAGGGTGGTACAGAACACGCGCGATGATTTTAAAACAAGAAAAATATAAAGATATATTAGAAGTAGGTTATATTGGGGTTCTAACTGCTGGTACTGCTGAGGGGGTGTGAGGGGCGAGGGGCAATCGTGGGCTAAGGAGGTAGGTATGGAGTCAGCAGTGGGGGGGTGGGTCTTATTCAGCTGATAACTTTATCTTATCAGCTCAGAATCACCTGATAAGGGGAGATTATCGGATGTCATGTTACCTGATGTTTATATAAACAAAAGAATATAAACATAATGCCTAGTTTCCACATTTCTTTCTTTCTTGATTGTACGCAATAACATTCGCGTTTGGCTCTATTGGTTTTTTTTTGTTTGGGTTACCGAGAGGAATTTGAAGTGATATGGATGTGGTTTTTAAAAGAAAGAGTGACTTAAAAGTATTCTTATTATAAAACCTATATCTATTTCCAATGATATTATCACAAACAAGCTAAAACATATATCATTATTTACACGATATTATACAAGATATGATAAACAAATATCAATACTAACGATATCTTTATTACATGTAAAAAAGATAAGATAATCATGATATTTATCTGCAATTATTTATCGAGCGAACAACGTCTGAGACATGTTTTCGCGGGGGTGAGAGAAGAAAAGTGCCCCTGTTGTACTTCCCAACCATAAGCTGGCTGGTTATTATTGTTTTATTTAGGAAGAAAATACCAGCACGATACAAGGCGGCTGCCAGGCATTTATAAACAAAACAATATTGCTGGCTGCGTTATAATCAATTACTACGTTATCTAATTCTACAATTATCCCCCGGGAGATGCGCAATCTTTTTTCGAGGAAATTTAAACAAAAGCTGCGAAATCTTCTACTGTTTTCTTTGGCGGTACCTAAGCGCCGAAATCTGCGGCCGCGTCATCAACAAATATTGAACAAGGATTGATAATAATGTGAAAAAGAAAAGATTCTGAATACGTGTATTAACTTCTATATCAAGGGATATTAATACTTGCAGTTTCAAAGATCAGCAAATTAATCTTAAACCTTGAAGTAATAATTCTTAATAATTATCAAGACCACTGTCATTCGGTTTGGTAAGTAATTCGCATTCTCCGATGGAGAGCAAACACATTTTACGTATATAAATCCGGCACCAGCACGGATGGCAGTAGTTCCGTATAGAATTAGCAGTAAAACAACAGCTCATCAACTCTACTACGTACTAGTTCCGTAAGACACGAGACCAGCCGCCTTCGGACCGATAACCGAGCCCTCAGATCTAGACTCAGAGGAAGAACACAGTAGCGAAAGTGTACATAGCAAGGCATATTAAACATTGTTTAACTTGTGAGTATTTAAGCAGTTCACATATCCCTAAATAGTAAGCGTGACGGACCTCTTTATATTTAATCATTTTAATTAACTCAATCTTACATTATATCCAAAACTCTAAAATTTTTGAAAAAAAAGCTAACATTAACCGCACCCAATTTTCGATCTTCGTTTGCACTGCACACATCCTTTTACAATGGCGACAAAAACAACAATTTTTTTATCCATACATTCAAACTTTTTAACCAATATCGATACTTTTTAACCTATTCTACTTGCAATAAAATTACCACATTTTTTTTGGGGAACGTTTAAATAGTATATAACCCCGACCAAACCTTTAGCGAATTGAATGACGCTATTCCCCATACACATTGAAATTATTGTCAAAGGTACTCAAAATTTCATCTCTGAGACAGTTTGGTAAAGTGAAGCTTCCCTTTTTGAGGGGAACCGGGGACCCGAATAGCCGAGGAACACCTACTCTCTTTTTCTTTTAGCTTTTATTCCCTTTGCATTTTCCATAATTTGCGAAACTTTACCAAACCCAAAACTGAACAATCTTACATAAAAAAAATTCCCAATTCATTTAATGTACACCATCCTATTTATTAAAAACCAAAAAGATCCCCGTCTAAGTAAATTTTTTGCTCGATTTAGTCCCTTTAGTAACGGAACTACGCTTACCCTTTTTAAAGAAGGACCAAATTTCAGGGATAACCGTGAAAGTAGTAAAATGGCGGGTAGGGGCCCGTCAAAACAAAAACCCCCCCACACCGACCCGTTGGGCCGGGTCTTTTTTATTTTTCCCCCCACCCCCCGCGTCGGCTTTTCGAGTGGGGGGGTTTGGGGGGAAAGGGTGTTGGGGGAAAAAAAATGGCGATGGCCCCGAATGTGGATGAAATTTTTTTTTATTTTTTCTGATTTCTCGGGTTTTAAACCCGGACCTCGGTTCCGACGGGCCGTAGTTGAGCAAACAGATCTTACTTTCTAAGGATTAGATGTGTATTTAATAAAGGCGAAAGGTACGGGGGGGTTTTTGGGTAACGTGGAAAGGTACTCCGAATAAAAGGTCATAGGACGGGGGGGGGTAAAAAACAGTTGGGGTATACTAAAAGGGGATAGCTCGTCGAATCAAATGGTCATTTAGACGGGGGGGGGAAAAACATTTGGCCAAAAAAGCGTCGGCGGTCGACCGGTGGCAGGAAATTTTACAAGGGCGAGGGTATAAAAAAAACACCCCAAATATTTGTACAGGCAGCATTCCGACTCGGTCAGATAAAAAATAAAATCCAGTCGTAGATTAGAAAGATTCAAAAAAAATTTTTTTTAAAAAACTCGCTGCTTAATAAAGTAAACGGAAAATGCTTTGGGGGAAAATTTTCTGGAAAAGGAATGAAAGAAAATGAACAATAGAAAATACAAATAGGATTATTTTTAAAATATTTTTAAGAACAAATTTTTTATTCTAAAAAATTTTATTAATATTGTTTATAACGTTTTTTTTTGTGATAAAATTTCCGAAAAAAGGGGTTATGTTAAACGACGAATTACAACTTCGGAAAAAAGCGAGAACTGAAAGATTATAACCGCTCACATATAAAAAAAAACACGCATTTTGCCCAAAAGTCTTAAAAAAATTTCCTTGTAAGGTTTAAAATTTCCAACGATGGTATGGGGTTTTTTTCCGAAGCGGATGAGAAACCCCCGGGGGATACAAGGGGGGAATCCGTAGCTGCGAAATAAGTGGCGTCCCGTTTCCGGGGTAAAAGCGATCCAATGTTTCCAGGCGACGTATTGTCGGTGTTAGCACGTACCCCTCGACCCTCCCCCCCACCCTGGAAAACTCTGTGGGCTGCATAGACCCCCAAATGTCGGGCTCGAGATGATGCAATCCCTTGTAAAATTTCGCAGAGTTCATTTTTTTTTTTTTCCCGAATACGAACGGGGGTCGGTTATTATTTGAACATCCCTTTTTTTCCTCTTCGATTGCGCTTTTCTATTTTTGATTTTGAGGGGGTTTTAAAGTCAGTTTCGTCGAGAGGGAAATGTTTTTTTCTTGTCCGTCAACGTCGATGACGTTCAGAAACCCAAAAATTCTCTTCTTTTTCTTTTTCAATCTTGTTGTTGTTTTTCTTTTTTTTTCTTTGTATTTTATTTTAATTTTCCCTTTAATCGCAAAAAAACGGGTTCGTTTATCGTCCTATCGTCGAAATTTTTCCCAAACTTTGTCAGAACTAAAGTGCTTCGAAAGGGGTTAAAAAAGGTTCTCCAAAATTTTTTTGCGCCACCCAGCATTTTAATTTAAAAAGCATGTTAACGCGCAATAAAAGGTTTCCCAAATTTTTTCAAATCCCGATGCCCCGAAATATTTACATATCCTCCTTCCGGGTAATTTTTAAAAATGCGGGAGGACCCCCAATTTTTAATTTTGGAAAGAAAATTCCCAATATTTGCTTTTTCGTTTTACCCTCTCGAAAATGCACGCGCGGTCGAAATTTGCGGAGATACAGGTAAAATTTTCTTTAAACTGAGCCGTCGACCACGTCCCGTGATAATTCGTGGACCAATTTTTTCTTCGTCTTGCTTTTTTGGGGTTTTTCCCCAAACGGTAGGGGGCTCATAATCCATGCTCGCAAGGGAGTAGATCGCGACAACGGCACTTCCTTCGCGATAAATTTTTGGTTCATCGCGAAACCTTGTATTCGACGACAGGTCCATATTGTGAGTTTTTCTTGATGAGGTACGCTTTGCGAAACGTGCGCTTTTGGTTTGCCGAAAAAAACTGAATTTTTCTAGGGGTTTAAAAAATTTTTTCCACTCCGTAAAAAGGGCCCAGCAAATTTCCAAAAAAAGGGGGGGGGGAAAAAAATTTTTTCTAATCGCGATTACATTCGGGTAGAATACATTTGGTGAAGATTTTTAAAAGCAAACCCGGGGAAAAACGACGATAACTTGACGCGTGCTCGATTTCTAGACATTATCGAATCCGGGAAAACATAAAATTAATTTTTGGGGTGACGCCTTCTCGAATTCCTTCTAACCGTAACTTCCGGGGTTTTCACGGATTCCATGACCGGCGAAATTACGGATGAGGGTGAAACAAAGGAAAAAAAAGATTCCCCGAGAAAAACATCCTATTTATAAATTTCCCTCTTAAAAAAAGGGAAAACCCGTCCCTAAAGAGGTATGATAAGTTTCGATGTAAAAAGGTTCGCGAGACGAAAAAACCGGTTGTACGGTCACGGGGTTTTTTGTACCGCGACGGCGAGAAGAAATTTACCGTATTTTGGAAAATTTAAAAAGGTTCAATTTTTGTCACCGTTAAACGCTTTATACGACGATCCCTATATTTTTCGTTTCGGAAATTGCCCATATTACTTATCTAACTTTTCACCCACAACCCCCGCTGGAATCGTGAATGTTTAAATTTTCAACTCTCGAAACGGAACTTGGCGGTAACTTTGTCAGCATTCAGCATGGCTAGAATTCCCGGAGCTTATTTCGCTCTTCTCACCATTAATTTTGCATCGAGTATACGAATTTTCGACGGGGGAATTAGTTTCATAAAAAAACTATCTTTCGAACGCACGAGTCCAACCCACCTCAAACCCCATTAATTAAAATTTTTACCCCTGATGAAAAAAGTCGAAATGGAGTGCCCAAAAGATCTAGCGCGCGCCCTCCCTTTTTTAAGAGCTCGTCCGCAATAGGGGGTATTGCCTTTTCCGCTCCTCCCGATCGTCCAGTGTCGGGTACCCGCATCCTAACACGGGGTTTAGAGGAATTTTTTTGGGGCGTTAAAATTAAAAAACCTTGGTACGCGCGGTACGCAAAGCTTGTTTGGAGGCGACACGAGTTTTTTGTTTGAAATACACGTCGATTTGATGAAGAGGGGGAAAATAAAGAAATTTTTAGGGGGGCCCCACGTAGCCTGACCGGCGGCGAGCCCGGGGAGCGGCTGGGTTTCCCTACGCGTACCCGAGACTTTAGTGTTGTGAGATTAATTTTCTTCTCCGTGACCCGGAGACAAATTCAGGGGGGGATCGCCCGAAAGCGAGGTCGGGGGTTTTGAAATGAATCCTTGCGAACTTTCGATGCTTTGCGGGGGCGGTAAAGAAAAGATCGAGCTCGTCTTTAAACCTCCTCGGGGGTGTGGGGAAAAAATAAAATAATTTTTTTTCTATCGTCGCCCCGTTTTACCACGTTTTGTCCGGACAAGCTATTTAGAAAAAAGGGTTTTTGAAAAATATGTTACGTGCCCCCTTTTTACCGCTATGCAAACCCCTTTTTCGGGGACGTTTGACCTTTTTACGGCGAGCGTTTTTCCTCGTATTATTTTTAGTTTTTTTTGTTTTTTGTTCTTTTTTTCCACGAGACTTTTTTTCGATAAATTTTTTTTCTTATTTGTTTTACGCCTTTACGCGACACGTTCCGAGGTTTTGCGAGGGAGTCAAAAGCCTCCCAAAAGGGAACTGCGCTACATAATTTTTTTTTCATTTTTAACCCGTACCCCCCCTTAACTACTATTTTTTCCCTACTTTTTCTTAAGATTTTCCCGATTTTTCAAAACGATGTTGACAGCACCTTTAACGGCTTTTTTTTCAACATCCTCTTTTTTATTAACCCCGGCCCGCAAGCTTTTTAACCACTGCCCCTAGCTCTATTTTAAAAAAACAATACACGTCTGAACATTCCTGAAAAACTCCCTTTCCATGACCTCGTTAAGGGGTAAACCGAAAAAAAACTCGGGGAATTCCCCACCCCCCGGGGTCCCCGTTTTTAATCGTTTAAATAACTCCGAATATAAATCCTATTAATAAACAAACCCCTTCTTTTTTATAAAAAAAAATTTTTACGGGTATTTTAAAAACAATCGATACGTTTGAAAGTAAGTCACCGTTAACTCCGGGTTTCAAGGGTATTTTTTTTCCATACCCTTTTTTAATCGATTTAATCCGTCAAATTTGTTAGGCGCATCGGGATAAAATGCAGAGGTGAGAAATGTTTTACCTGATTTTTCCATAGTATCGCGCCCACCCCCTGGACAGGCACATTCGGAAAAAAGTTTTTTGCACAAACTCCGTATTAAGGTTCCAAATATCACATAACAACAGTTTTTTCGGGAATACCCCCGGGCCCAAAATAAACCTTTGTAACCATAGAAAACCCTCGTCCGTCTCCATTTTCGTCAAGAAAACCCAGTTTTTAAAAAAATTTAAGAGTTTTTCTTTTTGGGAATTTAAACTTAATGTCGTGAGCATAAAAAAATAGATACTTTTCCCCCTTGGGGCGTTTTAAAAAAAAATCACAAACCCATCATTTGCAAAGTTTTCGGGAAAAATGCATATAAAGAAAAGATTTCAACCCAGACACGCGGGAAACAAAATACACCGCCGTAAAATTTTCTTTCTTTTAAAAGAAAATGGGGGAACCGATTTTTTTGTGACGAATTAATCATGAGACAGTCTTCCATTTTTTAAATGCCGCACGGTTTTTTGAGGTTTTTCGAAGTTAACCCTCATCTTTTTTTTTTTCTCTTAACTTTGGGGTGATACGACGAAAATGGTAATTTTTCCGCCCCTTCATAAAAAAGGTATTAGGGGAAATTTGGGTTTCGCTCAAGCGACTTCCCCAGTCCCCCGTAAAAGCAGCGATTGAGTAATTCGTAATTAAAGCGAGGTTTTTATTGCGGGGAAATAGGCATGCTGCTATTTTTTGGAAAACCCAAAAAATGTGCCCTCTTTCGAAAAAATTTTAAATTTGAAAACGGGTATCCAGGGTTAAATTTGAAGGATAACCTTGCCAGCTAACAAAAATTGTTTTGTACCCCCGTCCCCCGTTTTTTTCACACGATGACGATAAATTCCCCGTCCGGGAATCTTTAAACCGTTTTTAATTTTTTGTTTGAAAAAAAATTTGTCATAACTTCACCCGTAAAACGCTTAATTTAATACGCGGGGTTTTCTCATTCGGAACTCGAAATTCGAAAAATCTCCTGCTCCACTTCGCTTCGTACCTTTTCAAGATTACTTTTGCTTACTGAGCGTACAGATCGTCCACGCGATATTTGCCTTTTGTTTACCCCACGCTTCTTTTTTTTTTTTTACGTTTTTCCCATTCGTTTATATTTCACCGCGGTAAACATTTTCTGCGTAAAGACGCGGGTTTCATTTTGTGGGAAGACGGGGTTTATTGTAACGTGAAAAAATCTTGTAAAATCAAAGAACGAGTTATTTTTTTGCAAAAAAGCCACACCCCCCTTGGTGTTTATTAAAAACGTTTTTACTATAACCTTTAAAAAGGGGTTCGCTTCACGAAAAAGGAGTTTTTTTCTTTTAGAAATTTTTTTTCAGGGGGGGGCGAAAATTCTTTGCCTTTGCGGGCTGTAAGAAACAGGATCGACCCTCGTTTTTTTCTGGAAAAAATTTGTGAAAAGGGCCTTTATTACACGTTGGTGTTTTGTCACGTAAAGGTTTACCCAAAAAAATTTTCTAAGAATCGATAAAAGTAAAGAAAGAAAACCGTCATTAAGCTCTTTGGGTACGAAAAATCGTCAAAACGGCTTCCCTAAAACATCGATATTTTTCGTTATAATGTAAAAAAGGAAATTTTTTCCCATGCAGCGTGTAGCTCTGCGATTTAAGCCACTCGAGCTTTTTTTACGCGTAAATCGGTTTAAAAAGGCCGCGTAAAATTTTCCCCCGCAAAGGCCCCGTAAAGCGAGGGCCCTAATACAATTTTTCGAATTTCCCTTAAGAATTTTAAACCCCGAGTAAAAATCTTTTCTTTACGGGGAAACTACCTATGTCTAATTTTTATCGCGTCACCGTTGTCACCGTCCTGTCGGCGGATAGAATTTCGTATCTTCTTGGTTTCACTCCTTTCTAAAAACCCGTGATGTACGATTTAAAAGTGTATCGGGGTGGAGGACCCGCGAGGGAACGCGGGTAAAATAGCGAGATCGCGCGCCTGCTTTTAACTTTTTTTTTTTTATGAACGCGGGGGCGACCTTTCACTTAATCGAGCAAAGATTTCTTCCGGGGCTTCACCGTTTTTCTCTCGGTACCGCATGTTTATAATTTTCCCCGATATTCGAACCTCCACAATGTCCGTCTATGTTACGAGCCCTTGTCTATTCCAGCTAATTTTAGAACGGGGTATCGAGCAAAGTTCATTAGTAAACGTCTTTACTACGTAACTTTTGGAACACTATTAATATTTTTTGTATCATTTCCGCTGATTTACGCGTTTTTTCCAAAATACTACTAAGGCGCTAATGTTCCGTCGTTGGTAAAAAAGTTTGCGTTTCCATAAAATATCGATCATCTGGTTTATCCTCTTTCTCTTTCGTGTCTTCGCCGTTCCCACAAACCGGCTGCCTCTTTGCGAATCGTTTTCTCGCAGCACGAACAAAATTTAAATAAGGGAAATACCCCCTTTATCTTTCCATTTTCGTCCTCGCTGACCGAGGGTAACGAAAGCCCCTCCTGCTCGAGCCGGACAAAGGGTTCCCGGGTCCGTACGGGGAATTATTTAATTTTCCCCATTTTATATCCGGTAATTATTTGAATTATCGCCGGGGCTGAGGAATTTTCCGGTTTTTCGTGCAGCTTCGAATTTTCCCCACGAAAATTAAAAACCCTTTTTTTTTCCTCCCCCAATTTTAAAGGGAAATTTTATCTTTTTTTCCCTTTTACGCAACAAAAATTTCAAGAAAGCGCCCCTTTTTTTTTTCCCAAGACCGGAAATTAATCCAGATAGGACAATAAATAGGGGAAGAACCCCCGCGTTGCACAAAGTTTTCTTACTTTTAATTACCTTTTTTGCCCCAAACGCCCCAGACGATTTGTCAAACAGGCTTTTTTTCAAGCAACGGTACGTTACCTTTTTAAAATTGAAAAAACCCCCTTTAAAAACATAGGAAACGAGGACGAAAAAAAGCTGTTTTTGATTTTTTTTAGATAACAAAGGGCAAAAAACGGGTTTTCCCGCCCATGACGTCTACGATTTTTTTCCGCGCCGCGGGTGAATTCTTCGACGACATGAGCCGGGGCGATTTTTTTTTTTTTAACCAGTTTTTTGGTTTTTCAGGTGACAATCGTGTGTGAATACGAGTTTTTATACGCCTTTTTGATCGACTTTCGTGGAATTTCGCGTAATGCAGCTTTTTCGTTGGGGAAAAATACACTCCAAATGATTTATCTGGAGTCATTGTTTTTTTAAACGACAATAAATACCCGGAGGTTCGAGGTACGTCGTAGACCTTTTCCAAAACTTGATCGTCCCGGGTATCTTGACGGGTAAACCCAATTTTTTCGCGCGATCGCGTGGGGAAATTTTTTAAAACTACTTGAATTCCGAGAGATATTCGCGTTGCCGCCCGTGGAAAAATTTTGCGAAATGAGAATAAAACGAGATTCTTAGATGGTTCCTTTATAAAAAGATCTACGATAAATCGCAGTAGACTCTCTCATAAGATCGTCGTTATCCTAATTCGGGGTGGGGGAGTAAAAAAAATCTTCCCGGGGGCGGGGGAAAAACCCCCGTGAAATTCGATTATTTTTTCCTTTTTTGAGTTATCGGATGTATTTGCATATCGTTCTTTTTTCTTACGCTACTCTTTTCTTTTCTTCATTTTCTCACATTGCCGTTTATAGGCATCTTGCCCCTCGGCGAAAAAATAAAATCTCCTCGAATCGGATCGGACACGTTGGACAAATAAAGAAGAAAAGTTTTTTTCCCAAAAACGTTTTTTTTCCCCATCCCGTAGGCCCCCCGACGCGCCCTCCAAAGGGTGTTTCCAGGTACTCCTTTCCCAAATAAAAGCGTATCCCGTTTAGTCAATCTCGTAAATGAAAGAAAGTCTAATCCCCCGGCGCGTTCTTAAAAACAAAAATTACGTAAAGGCGTCCCGGGAATTAAATTTTTATTACTCATAGATGAAAAGGTTACACGGAAAAAACTTATTTGGCCCGGGGGCAACCCCGGGCGGGGCGCATGCTCGTGCTAGCGAATAGCGCCGATCAGCTGAGAGCGCCCATCAGGGGTGACGCCTGGTTAGCTCGCAATACCGATCACTGATGAGCGCCTGTTGCGCCCGTTTCCCATCAGTGACGAGCGCTCGTTGCGCTCCCACATCACTTTTATCAAATGTTCTCGTTGGTGTGTATTCTTGGGATAGGGAGTATGTGAGTCGGGGTGAATATTTTGAATATATAAAAAAATTTTACGTAACAAAATTTTTTAAAAATTAAATATTTTTTAAATTTTTCGGGAAAACGGCAAAGAGCAATCGCGGATGACAATGGTTTTCCCACCCAAAATAAAAAAATTTTTCGTTAAAAAAATACCGGTGCACAAGGCACAAATTTTACTTGGACACGGCCAAGATTTTTAAAAAAAAAATAAACTCATATTTGAGATTTTAATTTTAAAACCCCCTTTAACCCCCCCACGGAAAATAAATAAAAAATGCAGAAAAATATAATCCAAAAAACGCTGAAACGGGATCGAACCCGAGACTTTCGCTTTTGGGCACCCCCCTTTTTCCGCGAGCTATTCAGATCCTTTGATTCATATTTTCTCTGTTATATATATTTAAGTTGGTAAAAAAACGCATTTTTTTAAACCGCTGTATCAAAATGAGGTTTTAACAGGCTCTGTAAAATTTAAAAATAAATTTAACGTATAAGACGGGGAAAAGAGCCAAACCCCGGGATGAAATGGTTATCCCCAACGAACTAAAAAATTTTTTTTAAATAAAAACCCGGCACAGGACCAAATTTAATGGACACGGGGCCAAAATTTTTAAAAATGAAAAAATCTAATTTTTGGGTTTTATTTCAATACCCCTTAACCCCCCACGGAAATAAAAATGAAAGCAAGAGAAAATAAATCCGAAAAAACCGAATCGGGAAACGAAACCCGGACCCTTTTGCTTTCCGGGCGACTTCTTCCAGCTGACTATTTAATCCTTTCGATTCTATACTTTTCTCTTTATATATATTAAGTGTAAAAAAACGATTTTTTAAGCCCGCGTGTATCAAAAATAGAGTTTTTTAAAAAGGCTCTGTAAATAAATTAAAATTTTAAGTAAACGGGGAACAAAGCCCAACGCGGATGGCAATGCGTTTTAAAGAAACTAAAATTTTTCGTTAAAATAAAACCGGGCACAAGGCCCAAATTTACTTGGGCACGGCCAAATTTTTTAAAAATGAAAAACCAATTTTTGGGTTTAATTTCAATACCCCTTAACCCCCCCACGGAAAATAAAAAGAAACAAGAGAAAAAATAGATCCAAAAACGCTGAATCGGGGAAAGAAACCCCAGACCTTTTGCTTGGGCGACTGCCTTTCCCCTGAGCAATTTAATCCTTTCGATTCTATATTTTCTCGTTATATATAAATGGTTGGGAAACAAACGCATTTTTTTAAACCGCGGATCAAATAAGGTTTTAAAAAAGGGTCTGTAATAAATAAAATTTAAAGATAAGAAGGGCAAAAAAAGCCCAATCGCGGATGACAAGCGTTTCCTAACGAAAATAATAATTTTTCGTTAAAAATACCCCGGGGCCCAAGGGACCCAAATTTTTTTTGGGAAAAGGCCCAAAATTTTAAATTAAATATCTCATATTTGAGATTTAATTTCAAAACCCCTTTAAAAACCCCCTACGGGAAAAAAAATAAAATGCAAAGAAAAAATATAGCCAAAAACGCTGAAACGGGGAAACGAACCCGAACCTTTCCCTTGCCGGCGATGCTCTTCCACTGAGCTTTTAGATCCTTTCGATTCTTCTTTCTCTGTTAAATATAATGTTGGGAAACAAACGCATTTTTTTAAACCAGCGGGCAATATAAGATTTTACAAGGCTCTGTATTAAAAAATTTAAAAATTAACGTATAGACGGGCACAAAGCCAAATCGCGGGTACATGCGTTTCCTAACGAAATAAATAATTTTTCGTTAAAAAAACCGGGGCACAAGGCACCCCAATTTTTTCTTGGACACGGCCAAGATTTTTAAAATGAATAAATTTTTATATTTTGGGGTTTTTTTCATACCCCCCTTTAAACCCCCCCACGGAAATAAAAAAATGAATCAAAGAAAAAAATAGATCTGAAATCGCTGAATGGGAATCGAACCCGAGACCTTCGCTTTCCCCGGGGGCTGCTCTTCCAGCAGCTTTCAATCCTTCGTTCTATCTTTTTCTGTTATATATATTAAGTTTGGGAAACAAAGCATTTTTTTAAACCCGCGGGTTTTTCAAATATAAGGTTTTAACAAAGGGCCGTAAAATAAATAAAATTTTAAAGTAAAGAGGGCAAAAAACCAAATCGCGGATGACAATCTTCCAACAAATAAAAATTTTTCCCTTAAAATAAATACCGGGCCAGGGCCCCAAAAATTTTTTTTTGGACACGGCCAGATTTTTTAAAAATGAAAAAAATCTCATATTTTGGATTTTTAATTTTACCCCTTTAAAATCTTTTATTTATACCGTGGCTTAAAAAAAGCTTTTTTTACCAAAATTAATATTTTAAACAAAAAAAGTAAGAACGAAAGGGTCTGAATAGCTCATGGGAAAAGCGCGCCCGGGAACGAAGGTCTCGGGTTGTTCCCCATTTAGCGATTTTCGGATTATATTTTTCTCTGCATTTATTTATTTTTTTCCGAGGGGGGGTTAAAGGGGGATTGAAATTAAAACTCAAAATTAGTTATTTTTATATTTTAAAAACTTGGCCGTGTCCCAAATAAAATTTTGGGCCCTTTTGCCCGGTATTTATTTTTAACGAAAAATTTTTTAGTTTGTTAGATAA